>NC_133473.1:3826720-4030096 GCF_025370935.1 Choristoneura fumiferana | reverse complement strand
CAACTGAATGATCATCGCGCACGTTATACGCTGATCTATGGCTCCGCCATGATGAAAAATTTCCCCAAAGAGTCCAAAAAATTCAAAATCGACAAAAATTAAAATAAATGACCCGGATAACTCACGTCTTAAGGCGCTGTACGTAGTGAAAACTACAATTTTAGAAAATATTTAAAATATACTTACACAATACTTACAACTGCAATTTTTTTATATGTATATTTTCAGTCTATTAGCTAGTTTTTGACTTCATCAAAAACACGATTGCTGACAAAAACCTCGATAGATTATTTTTTTGAAAAAGAGCCTTCATTTACACGTTAAACCAAATATTATGAAAACTATTATGAATATCAACACAAAATTTGCTTTATTAAATAGTTTTTAGTAGATTTAGATTTATGCTTCATAGATTTTCAATAGGTTGAGTACATCAATCATACCAATTTATTTCGTCTTTGGCAAAATAAAACGGTTCTAGCGCGCGGCGGCGGCCAAGTATTTCCCAGTCGCCAGTACACGCGTGTACGTAGTCGACGACGGACCTGTGCACATTTTTCTAACGCGCTAGTACTACTTTTGAGAGCAAATAATATGGGTAATCGCAGTATTAAAAAGTTAAGCGAAAGAGGAAACGCATAAGTGAACTCAGAGCACATATGAGAAGCATTAGAGTACCTAAACGGTAAGTACCTACCACACACTAATCGACCGGCCGGAGTCGGGCCGAGTCAGCAGGGATACTACGAAACTCCAAACTCGAAGTTCGTGTCGTGCGGTCCCTCTCGCTCTCGTACTAAATAGTATAAGTGTCAGAGGGACCGCAACCCACGATCTTCGAGTTTCGTAGCAGCACTGCTGAGCGGATTTCACATTCGTACTACGACCGCAAGCTGGTTGGCGCGGGCCTCGGCTGCTCATGGAAGCGGACGGCTTCGTCCAGATTCTACCGCGACTGCCATACAAATTGTAGGCACGTTTTATAACCTATACTACTCACGGCGAACATGCGGCGAACCTTGCGGCTACTATGAAACTCGAAACTCGAAGTTCGTATCGTACCATCCCTCTCGCTCTCGTATTAAATAGTATAAGTGTCAGAGGGACCGCAACCCACGATCTTCGAGTTTCGTAGCAGCCCTGCTGAGCGGATTTCACATTCGTACTACGACCGCAAGCTGGTTGGCGCGGGCCTCGGCTGCTCACGGACGCGGACGGCTTCGTCCAGATTCTACCGCGACTGCCATACAAATTGTAGGCACGTTGTATAACCTATACTACTCACGGCGAACATGCGGCGAACCTTGCGGCTACTACGAAACTCGAAACTCGAAGTTCGTATCGTACCGTCCCTCTCGCTCTCGTATTAAATAGTATAAGTGTCAGAGGGACCGCACGACACGAACTTCTAGTTTCGAGTTTCGTAGTAGCCCTGCTTGATCCCTTTGACAGTTTCACTGACATTTCTGATAGTAGATGCAACAGTTTCGATCTAAGTTTAGATTTTCTCACTTTTTTGCAGGCAAAGGTAATATCTTGCATTCAGCCAAGTTATTTAACATAAATTATTTTAATAAAATAAGATGGTTGCACTTGGTTGCACTAGTAAATTATTGACAAAAACATGTACTCCAACTGCAATCCGGCTGCAAAATGGGAGTTTGGATGCAGTTATTGCGCAGTTAGTACAACTGCACCAGCACTGGACCCGACTGTCAGAGGACTGCATTCCAACTGCCATTTTAGGCAGTCGGAGTGCAGTTCTTACGCAGTTCTGATGTAGTTCTGCCATTTTACAGCCGGATTGCAATTGGAATGCGGTCCGTGTGTACCAGACCGTACATTACGACGCCTACCGCCTACCTTATCAGCGACTTATTTATTATAGGGACTTCGATTTGTAATTTACCTTCACGTAAATCAAGATTGGTTTTTTGGAATCTTTTTATATTTTTTATTTCCATTCCATTTTTTTTTCTCTTACGGTCATCCCGTAAAACCTAAATTGAAAATACAAACTGAAATATAGATGCACAGAAAAACCAGAAAAATAAGACCAGCACTGGATATCGAACCCAGGTCCTCGGTATTCCGTACCGCGTGCTATACCGCTACACCACTGCCGGTCAACCACCACTGCTGGTCACTGCTGGTGGACCAGCAGTGGTGTAGCGGTATAGCACGCGGTACGGAATACCGAGGACCTGGGTTCGATATCCAGTGCTGGTCTTATTTTTCTGGTTTTTCTGTGCATCTATATTTCAGTTTGTATTTTCAATTTTGAAATTAGTTTGTCTTTAATTTTTTCTCCCAAAATGTATCATCTTTAAGTAAAAGTGAAATAAAGTGCCCGGTTGAAGTGTAGCCTTTAGAAATGGACTTGAAAAATGTATCAAAGAAAACGAAATTCAGATGTAGAATTATGAAAAGGAAACTAAAACTACTGAAATTAACAAAAATAGTAACTGGTATGACCAGATCCAAGGTCTCCATGTCACGTGTCGAGCACAGTGAGTGGAGTGGTGAAAATCATCACCTCAAAACAGTAATCATACTTATAGATGATACATTTTGGGGAAAAAAATGAAAGACAAACTAATTTCATTTTATATGGACTGGTTACTACCCGAAATTGTTGATTCCCGTCGAGCTCGGGGAATGCCACTAAAAGAAAAAGAATCTTCATGAAAAATAACTGTAGAACCTCCTCTGACTGAAGAAAAAGAACTTTCTTCTACATATCTATACTTTTCAAGCGACGAAAATAGCGAAAACATCGCTTCATGCTCCAGACAATCAACTTTGGAATCTCCTCTGACTGAAGATAAATAACTTTCTCCTACATATCCATACTTCTCAAGTCATGAAAATAAGAAAAGCATCGCTTCATGCTCCAGACAATTTTGGAAGAGCTATAAATTTATTTAAAACTAATTGTTGCCGTCGACTGCGTCCGCGCGGAATCCGATTTAGAGCAATTTTTTATTATATAAAGTATCCTAAATGTTGACCAGACTAATAAGCTATCTAACTAACTAATTTGGCTCAGGGACCCAAAGAGGGTCTTGGCCTCCGAAACAAGAGCATGCCATCTGTCATATCTATCTATCGACCTATTCAGTCTAAATGTCTATCCATTACCTACGTTACAAATCAAACTGTGGGCATGAAGAGGCATAAATAATTTGTTTATTACCAAGACTATTCATATTAAACGAAGATTTTCTTTATTAAACCAAAAAAATGTGTAATTATAATTTTAAGGAAAAATCCGGAATTCACATTAACCAGAATACGGATACAAACAGAATAAGGCCGTCAACGGGCTGCGTGACAGACGCGCGAGGCGCCCTGCATTCGCCTCCACCGCGTCGTCTGCTTCACCCCCTCAATACCGAAAATTCTTCTATAAGCGCGCCTTAAATCGAGTTTTAGCTCGACAGTTTCGGGCTATACGTAGCCTTCGTCTTCGGAGCAACGCGAGCCAGCGGCTGCTGCAACACGCGCACACAAGCCAGTGTGCAGTTGAGTGCGCGTGTTGCATCGAGCCGCTGAGTCCGCGTTGCTCCGAAGACGAAGGCTACGGATTAGCCGCGAAACATGTCGAGCTAACTCGATTTAAGACGTGAGTTATCGGTATCCGGGATCCGGGTATCATTATATTTAATATGAGTGAGTCTCACGGTAGTTTCATGTTCAAAATCGACAAAAATATCCATATAAATCGAATCTGCCCACATATTTCACGTGCGACTCATAGAAGAGAAACAGCCAGCTGAACATGATATGAAATCATTTGCTACCAAGTTAAGACGGAGATGCTCGTCCGGTTGATGTAAAACTTTGTTAAAGTGGTCGTTAGTTTTGACTTCTTCATTTATATTGTTAAATTAAATTCGTTAATATTTACTTAACCGTGCTGAAGCCGTGGTGACCTATCGCCTCTCAAAGGGTCGTGGGTTCAAACCCCGGCTCGCACCTCTGAGTTTTTCGAAATTCATGTGCGGAATTACATTTGAAATTTACCACGAGCTTTGCGGTGAAGGAAAACATCGTAAGGAAACCTGCACAAACCTGCGAAGCAATTCAATGGTGCGTGTGAAGTTCCCAATCCGCACTGGGCCCGCGTGGGAACTATGGCCCAAGCCCTCTTGCTCTGAGAGGAGGCCTGTGCCTAGCAGTGGGACGTATATAGGCTGGGATGAATATTTACTTCATTCACTATAATTCCATGTATTACTTCGCGACGTCACGTTATTTGTTAATTATAGATCTATGTAAAACGGTCCTGTACATTATACATAATCCCAAAATTTTAATTGCTTAGTCTAGAGACATGCAAATGCAGTGAGTATATAGTTGTTTGCCACTGTTTTATGTCGGATAAGTTCGCATTTATCTTGCTTTCTCACCTAGATTACTGAATTTTTGAAGCTAAAGATTAATATTTACTTTATACTTGTTTATTTTGTGTTTATGTAATTTGCGAATGGGAATGAACGTTTTCTGTTTCTATTTCTATTTAATTGAGAAAGCAGGACCAACCATCCTTCAGGTGACCCACTTGCTCGTTTGCCATGCAGTAGAATAAAAAAAAAGGCCAGGTTTTTTTTTCATTTTTTTATTATACCATTTTGTCGGCATAGTTTACATTATATATCCGTGCAAAATTACAGCTTTCTAGCATTGATAGTCCCTGAGCAAAGCCGCGGACGGACGTACAGAAAGACAGACAGACATGGTGAAACTATAAGGGTTCCGTTCTTGCTATTTTGCTAAAAAGCAAGATAAATACGCACTTATCCGACATAGTATGATGGAAATAAGTTTTTGGTAAAAATTTCATTTTTATACAAGCTTTTTTGGCTTACTGTACTTTTTGTTGACTGTAATTGCATTGTCACCCAAACTACATTTGCATACCAAATTTCAAGTCGATGCCATTAACCGTTGAAGAGTTCCGTCCTGCGGAGACGATCCTGGCCGGACTACCAGGATGTCACTGCCAGATTATTGTATTGTCACGCAGTTTACATAAGTATGCCAAATTTCAAGCCCATCGGACTACTGGAAGTTGGTCGAATTTAATTTGCAAGATTTGATGACAAACATCAGGAGGACAGGTGAAACTAATTCACCAGATCTGCAAATATTTGCACAAGTTGCAGTGTCGCATCTACCGCATAGTGTACATCTTTATGTCAAGCACAGTGCACGTGTAGCTTTCTTGAGAGCTTTATTCTGTAGTAGCGGAGGTAAATTCTGAATCCAATATATATACAATTTGTTTATGTGCAAACAGGACATTTAAATTTATTGAAGCTTTACTTTACAACAGAAAGTTATTGCCAGAATAATGTTGAAAAACAATACGTAACAAAGTCGTGCTATTATTACACAACTACCTACCCACTTACTATCCAACTAACACAAATTATACAAGATTTGCTCATTCAAAGGTATGAGATTAAATATATATCTGAATTAAATTGTATCGCTCATAAATAAATCAATAAACACAAGAAAATCTCAATCGTCATAGTAGCCTGCATCAAAAATAAATAGACAAACAGCTTGATTCAACATAGAACCACAGTGTGTCCCACTCCCACCGGAGGTGCGGAAATAAGCGGGACGACATCCGGCAGCGACGCCATGTTCTGGAAAACAGCTCCGAACAAAATAAATAAACACAATAATGTATTTTCTTTCTATTTTCTAAATAATACGTATCTGCGGAGGCTCTGTAGCGTTTTCACCGCCGTTCCCGTGTGTTACGGAACTCTGAGGATAAAATAACCCGTTGTTTCACCATCCATTGATTAAAGTTATTTGACGGATAAATGTGATGTCGTCTCTGTTTGTTTTGATAGACGGAGACAGCATCACATTTATCCGTTAAATAAAATTAATCAATGGTGGTGCAACAGCACCGTATGTCCCTAAACTAAAACCAGGTTCTGTGACCACACACCATACACATGGTGATGGTGGTGATTGAGATTATTGCGTAAATCATGGAAATGACGTTGAAATTAAAACGCTTCAAAGCTCTACCATCTACGGCCACTTCTAACTAGACTTAAAACTAGAATAAAAACTATCCTATGTCCTTTCCCGAGACTCAAACTATCTGTATACAGAATTTCATCGAAATCGATTCAGCGGTTTCGACGTGATGAAGTAACAAACAAACAAACAGACTTAAAAACTTTTGAGATAGTGAGATTACAAAATGAATTAGGCAGGTAGTCAAGAAGCCTAAAGAAAAACATATTTTGTATTTAGGTATTTAGCAGCCTTATCTTATCACGCTTTCGTCGAGAATAACGAATAAGAAAAACCAAATTATTAGTAGGTAGTTGTATTATTCTTGAATGACGAATGAAATTATCGAACAAATATTTTTATTCGAATTCAATATTCATAGAATAATTTATTCACGAATAATTTCTTCGTGGAATAATTTACTTACCTGCAAATAATTCATAAACAAGAAAACCCCAAATTTTTCGTGGATTTATCCGAATAAAATAAGGAATAATCATTCGTCATTCAAAAAGTGGTCGAATGATTTACGCAGATAAACTAATCGCAAATAATATAATAGTGAGTTATTGGTTGTTCCATCATGACGCCCATCTCTGGCTGAGTGTAATTAAAAAAAGAATTTACTTCGCTGGAATACCTCTAGGTACGCATAACGCAACTGCAGATGCTGCCAAACGATTTAAACAAAGGAAAATAAATGGATTTGCGGTCGTGCCGCTGCATAAAGGTGAGGACGCAGTTAATTGTTTCAAAGAAATGTAAACCTTGCCGCAGATATCGTGTTTGTTTAAAAGGAACCTAACTACATCGGGGGTACTAGGTTTACTAAACTCTTACCAATACCACGTCAATTACCCCGATAAAAAAGGAGTTTTATGGTAAACAGACATTGTCATCGTTTTTTTGTTTGAATGGTACTGAGAGCGTCAACACCATCTTTAATTATCGTCGCTCTAATTAAGCGTTTTGAGTTGAATTTAGAATATGCAGCTGATGGTTGATGGCTGAACACCCAAATATTATCGACATTTTGACGCGACACACTTTGACTTTGACCAATGAATACGGCAAAAAATGAACAACTATATTTAAAAAACCGGGATTAGGGACCAGAAATTTTGCACGAGTAGGTATTTAATGTTGAAAGTTATTAAAATCCACGTCGTATTTTTTGGAAATTTCCATGGGAATTCAGAAAAATACCGGAATTTAAATTCACTGCCGGATCTATAGTTTACGCGTGCAAAGCCGGGGGTAAAGTCTATTATTAACTAAAGTGATACCTTTGTTTACATTTTCCGTTAAAATGCGCACAATATGCGCAAAGAGCTTTGAGGATGAGTAATGGCGGATCGCAGGTGATGAATCGTCGTGATCGGTTGGGGCTGTATTCGGGATTTCGGGAACGGCCAACGATGGCTTGCGAGACATAAGACTGAGCCTTAGCCGAGTGATGAAGAATTGCTATTTGGCGCCGCTGAAAGTCACAGTTTAGCGAGCGTTCAGCAATGAATCACAATCGTTTTCATCACTTCTTTCTGTCACACAGTTAGGATGAGGGTAGAAAGAAACGGCGAATGCGATCATCAGCACTCGGGCATTAAGGGGCTCCTAGACGGGCCATATTTTCACTGCAATTTGTGGCCGGCAACTAATTGGTGTCCCTATCTTACTCACATGTTAGACAGGGACACCAATAGTTGCCGGCCACATATTGCAGTGAAAATATGGCCCGTCTAGGAGCCCCTTTAGACAATACGGCCACAGAGGCCTTATTGTCAACACACTTTAAATCACAATCGTTTTCACCACTTCTTTCTCTGTTACACGGTGTAGGATGACGATAGAATGTGTTTGTGGATGCGAGCGCGAACGACAGAGCGTTAGACAATACGGCCACTGATGTCGTAAATCGAAAGAAAGAAGAAAGAAAAAAGAAAATATTATAGGTATTTATTTGGTCATGTTTTACGAAACTAATATTTTAACACCAAAAAAAGTTTTTTTTTTTATAAATATTTACGAGCAAAATAGACACAAAAGAAGCTGGCTCAGCGCTGACGAAAACGAATTATACGAGCCAGTACAGCTCGTAGTCAGTACAGTTCAGTACACAAAATCATGTACCAATATAAACACCAATAACACCATGTACCAATATAAATATAACAAGACAAGAAATATCCTATAAATTAATATTATACTTGGGTACTATCAATATTGGTAAGCCACGTCTTATTATGTTATATTGACAGCTATTAAAGTGTTAAAGGAAATCACAGATCACTTATCACAGGAATTGTGGTAGCATTTTCTGTTAAAGACATAAGGAGCTATCAAATAATTACTTATCTACTTATTAAATACAGGAATATCAAAAAAATCACATATAAGTTATAAATATGGTGAACTAAAACCCCCGAAAACCCATTCTGGATCTAACATACTTCCTTATGTATCTATTCAGCGTGTCACAAATTGGAGTACACACAAAAACATTTAAAAAGGTAAAATTTTTATTCGTTGTCTAGTTCAACAAAAAAAAAACACAGTGTCTTAAAAAGTGCATGCACGATTGTCCTTTATGCAGTCAATTAAAAAACAACTTCGAAACCAACAAAATGTAAATCAAATAGAATGAATTGAGTTCGCTGAATGTGTGTTGTGGGTCGGTCCAAGTCATGAATTGAATTTATCCACTCTTACTTATTTTGAATATCATCGGCATAGTAACTCTAATTTCAAATTAGTCACTGTTTCTGAAAATGCTATAGCCAAAGTTTTACTTAGTCTACGATCGAACGCTTTAGGTCATGACGACATAAATTTTGACATGATTTTAATGACTCTTCCCCGCACTTTAAGCATTATTACTCATTTAATAAATTTTTCAATTCTCTGTTCCTATGTCCCGGAGGTATGGAAGACAGCTGTTGTTCGTCCGATACCTAAAGTTTCTGAACCCGTCGATATCAGAGATTTACGACCTATAAGTATTTTACCGTACATGTCCAAGGTTTTGGAAAAGGTGGTCTATAACCAGGTATCTACATATCTAGAGTTGAACAATATTTTACCCGAATTGCAGTCGGGGTTCAGGAAAAAAAGAAGTACAACTACCGCCTTACATGACGTTGTTGATGAAGTCCTTGCTGCTCAAGACACCGGTTTTGGCACTATTTTGGTTCTCCTAGACTTCTCGCGTGCCTTTGACTGTATTAACGTTGATTTACTTCTTTCTAAGTTGCATTATTATGGCTTTGATAACCCAACAATTAAGTGGTTTCTTAGTTATTTTGAAAATCGACGTCAACTGGTTAAAATTCATCACATCGATGGTAATTGCTTGTCATCTGAATCCTGTGCTGTTACAAGAGGAGTGCCTCAAGGCTCAATTTTAGGCCCACTTTTGTTTATATTGTACAGCACTGATATTGTCCGATGTATAAAGCACTGCAAATTTCATCTTTACGCCGATGACCTTCAAATTTATCTTTCTTTTAGACCGGATGACACGAATAGTGCGGTTGTCAGAATAAATGAGGACCTTAAAAGGATAATTGACTGGTCGGATGCCAATTGCCTGGTGCTAAATCCGAACAAGTCCAAATATATATTGCTCGGTTCTAAGAAACAGGTATCCAAAGTACAGCTTTTAGATCCCAAAATAGCAATCGGAGACGTACATATCGGGCACGTGGACGAGGCACGTAGTCTGGGTCTAATTATTGACAAAAATCTGCGCCTTCGAAAATCACGTGAATGAAATTGCTCGTACCAGTTTTTACCGATTAAAAGTGCTATATAATGTCCGTGATTTTCTAAGCGTTAGAACTGAGAATCCGATTGTGTGAGGCTCTCATTCTATCTAAATTAGATTACTGTCTCACCGTGTATTGGCCTTGTCTTCTGGAGCGTTCGCGACGACTAATTCAAAGAGTACAAAACGCCTGCGCTAGGTTTGTTTCAAGATACCGCATCGTACTCATGTTACTCCGTACTTCAATAATGCTAAAATTTTGAAAATGTCTAATCGTTATAATCTGTTGCTGTCTTGTTTGTTGTTTGACTGTTTAAATTTAAACTCCCAGTTACTTATATTCAAAGCTAAAATGGTCGCCCTCCAATCATAGAGCTAGAGCTTCGCGAGCCTTGGTGTTGAGCGTCTATCCGCATAAGACATGTGCGTTCCGGGGAAGTTTCAGGTACCAAGCAACAAAATGCTGGAACAATATACCTCCACCCATAAGAAATATTAAATCAAGACCAACTTTTCGCATCAAATATAAAAATCATCTGCTAACGCGTCAAATACAAACGTCCTGAACCTTCCTCGCTCATAAATAAAGTAATGTGTGTGAGTTTATCACTATTTTAATTTTGGTTTGACATTCCGCATAGATTCTTTTCTATTAATTCTTCTCTATTCATTCTTCTCCCAATATCTAGTGTCTTTTTCGAAAAATTTTCTTTTAATTTGAATGTTTGGCATGTGGCAAAATTAAACTTCAAGCACGTTGGCACTATTCAGGTTTCTGACAGAATATCAGCTCTGTGGCCACCCATAGCCGCAGTACATGCTGAGTCAGCGCCTATTCTCCACATCACATGGCTCTCTTAATTTGATAAATTAATCAATGTTTATTTAACTTTCGGAACTGTTTGCATGTTAGTTATTAAGTCATTAATCATCATGTTAATTTTTTGTATGTGCTTCAATTGTTTGGTATTTACTAAGCCGTGTATGTGTTGTGGAAATAAAGTTTTTTGTGTGCTATATCAATCTATCTATGAAAGAAAAATCAGAAAGGTGATGAGCGAAGGACACGTTTTAACGGAGACTTAACTTAAAAGTGTGTATTTCCTTCCATAAATCGATGTCTCTACTATTTCGCCTCTCCCGCTGTCAATTAGCATATGTTTTTTGTTATCATGTTTTAGCAATTTACGGTACTCACCAATGGATTACAACTAACTATAGTCCTTTTAGGATTCTGTACAGTTAGCAAAAATAATCCAAATAATAACAATAATAAATAATAGTAATTAGCTTGAAAAGATCCCTTTTAGGGATAAGTTTGCCTTTGTACTCTTTTGTTTTGTTGTTTTCTTTTTGTATTATTTTCACAATAAAGTATTTACATACATACATACATTATCCCTAATAGAATCACTTTGTTGTCTATCTGTCCCTTTGTATCTAAAGATCCTTATTTGTTTTATAAAGAAGTAGCCACAATAATAAAGGCAGTAAAAAATTGTAAGTTGTATCTATGCATCGAGTTGAGAAACGAGACGAGTTTGATAACTAGGTGCGCTACATTTTCAAAAATCAGCTTTCGAAATCTATGCCGTGTTCCTAATCGCAAGTGACAGGAATACTTATCATACCCTTTCCCGCTCCCGCTCCCGCTTACGCTCTCCTTCGGGCCACCTAGCAAAGGCGCCGAAGTGTTTATCGAGCAGAGCCATCGCGCACGCAATACGGACCAACAATTTATATTCAGAATATAAGAAAACAATAAACTATCGATTTTATCGAGCTGTGACCTGACCAGAAGAAAAAATATGAATAACTTTAGAGTTTATTTTCTTAGCTAGGCCACAGTGTTTCGTGTAGAACAAGCCAGGTGGACAAAATTATTTTTCTGTTTATGGGTTCAGCCGTAGTGGCCTAGTGGTTTGATATATGGCCTCTCTCAAGCAGAGGGTTCAAACCCCGACTCACACCTGTAAGTTTTTAGCAATTAATGTGTGAAGTTACATTTGAAATTAACCTCGAGCTAATACGGTGAAGGAAAATATCGAGAGGAAACCTGCACAAACCTGCGAAGCAATTCAATCGTGTGTATGAAGTTTCCAATCCGCACTGGGCCCGCGTGAGAACTACGGCCCAAGCCCTCTCATTCTGAGAGGAGACCTGTGCCCAGCGCAGTGGGACGTTTGTAGGATAGGATGATGTTTTTGGAGTGCGTTAGTTCGATTAATGATTATTTAAAAAAAAATAGTTATAGTTTCATGAAAAGGGGGCATATTTACGAGATAAATGTTTTTATTTACTTAAAAAATATTTTATTCTGCGTATAAAATAATAACAAAATTACACATTTTTTATCCACTCTTAAAAAAGTTCCATTTTTGACACCGAAAACAGGTGTACTGAAAAACAAAAAAAATATATTTGATGTACTATTTAGAGGTGGATGAAAAGTATAAAAATTTAAGTAAGAGAAGTGAGGCTCGACAATATATAAAATCCAGAGGTGGGGTAGGTATTTCCAACTATCAAAGTGGGAAAACCTGGGAAAATGGTTACGTATTTTGACACGTTTTTAAGTTTATTTTTTGCGTTATTGCAATGGATATTAAGACTTGAGTAAACGAAAAACATATAGAACATAACCTGAGATATATGACCCATCACTAATACTTTAATAAAAGAATGTATAATTACAAGAGATGTTGATAAACGTGTCACACAAATGCAACTGATCAAATAGTGTGATTGCTCCAACCTCATTATTTGACTTTATGTATCACTCTGATATGGCATGGAATTAGAAAGTTAGTCATAAATAATTAGTTAATATGGAGGCTTAAACATGTTATTTATCTTATCTGAGTACTCATTATTGGAAATTTGATAATGACTTTTGTCCACCTGGCTTGTTCTACACGAAACACTGTGCGCTAGGGTAAGGTTCGTTCTAACCTAACCTAACCCAAAGTACACCAAATCGAATAATAATATAAATAAGTTTGGTTTTTAAGATAAATTGCATTATATCAAATGAAAATTATACCAATTGTCGCATTATATCAATTGTTGTTACTCTTCGAGCGGCACCCGTTCACAAGATAATTATAATGAACGTTAGCTATAACAAAAAAAAAGTATAATTTTTCAACGTATAACGCTTAAATTATATTTAACGTTATTTTAATATAACTTCAATTTTTATAAGATTTATATGGACTAATTTCTTTTAACATAACATACATCATGTATATCACTCATAATATATAATAATATGTTTAAATGTGAAATTATGTGGCGGTGAGCGAGCGAACCGAGCGAGCAAGACGAAATACGGTATTTGACTATTTTGTATATGTTTTATAAATTAAAACTACACAATGCCTGTTATTGAATAGAAAAACAATTTTTAAGCTACCTTTACAAATAACAAAGTTATAAAAGTTTGAAATTCAAGATTAGACAGAGAAAGACATACTGGCATGTGACGTCACACGCCAGTACCGCCATACTTGCTGCATAGAGAAAAGCGTTTGAGAAAAAGACAGGTATATAGATTTAAAAAAAAATCACTATAAATTATTCAATCGATTTAAATTTTCTCTTCGCTAAACACTATCTGTATATCTATATTTTCATAATAATATTAAGATATGGCAAAATCAGGAGTAGTCAAATACCGTATTGTGCAGAAGCGACTTGGATAGGTTAGGTTCAGAAGCTACGCTACGCTTCGCTCCCGCCTTAGCCTTCGCTGTTAGGTTTTTTTTCGTAACAGAGCGGAAACAATTAATGGCTTGCTTGATTGTTGGCTATTATCAAAGTTTTTAATGAATTATAAGTTTTAATTCTTAGGTGTTATGAACATTATACGCTTTGATCTTTATATCAATTGATTTTATATATAAACATAACGTTATAAATACCTTACAAAATTAGATATTTAAAAATTATTCTTTTCCAGTTAACGTTATACTAAACGAGTTTATATAAAGTGAGCGTATATACTTATTATGAATATTATATAATAAGTTCTTATATCTCGTATTACTTAACCCTTGTATACGTAACCGTAGCAAGTTCAGTTCGAAGTTAAGCCACGTTTGTGTCTACTCTGATTGATAATATCTAATTCGCTACCCAGCACACACCCAGCCTAATAAGTTAAAAGTTATCGTATCAAATTACATAATGGGCGAAATATGTTTTTTTTTGTAATTTTCATTTTGATATAATGCAATTTTCTCAGATTGTTAGTAAAATGAAACCCAACCTAACCTAAATCGATCTGTAGATTACGCGCACATAAAACGTCGTCTAATAATTAGTTTCACCGAAAATTATGTTACATCAAATTACCATTATATATTTCGTCTATTATTCTTTTAAAACTTTAGGTATAATATGACGTGTTCCCGTAATGGGGACCTCTGCTGAGGTTCAGTCCTTACCGTTAGCCTAAGTGCCTTTAAGTATGCTGATTTTATGTCTAGGCTGCCAATCGCTGGCCTAACTGAGGGTCATGTCTATATACTTGAGCTGCGAGGATATTTAGCAAAATGTTCAATTAAAACAACGTCATCAATTGAATAGATCAGCAATTTCTATCGGTGGAAAGCAAGACTTTTATATCATTTACCGTAGTGCTCCTTGGTTCAACGGTATAAGATTTGCAGGGCAGGTCACAAGTCTAGAATTCACAAGATGTGCCCTTGGCTACTGTAGCTCTGCCTGGTATTTCTCCTACCAATATTACTAGTAAGCTATATGATCAGCAGACCTCTCGATGTTACTGAAATCCATACTAATATTATAAATGCGAAAGTGTGTTTGTATGTTTGTGTGTTTGTCCGTCTTTCACGCCGTAACGGAGCGACGGATCGACGTGTTTTTTGGCATAGAGATAGTTTATGGGCCCGAGAGTGACATAGGCTACTTTTTATCCCGGAAAATGCAGTTCTCGAGGGAACAGCGCGCGATAACCGAATACCACGCGGGCGGAGCCGCGGGCAAAAGCTAGTATGATATGTTTACGTTACCAACCCCCATACTATACTCAGAGGCACAAAATTTGGCCCACTCATACTAAATTACCTATTTCTGCATACATTTGTGGGCCAGATTTATTGCCGCTCAGTATATACTTATACGCAAGTTTGTGAATTGTGGTTTCAACATTTGCAAACCATATTTCGGCCACAGCTAATATCCGATTGATCTGATTTTTTTTTAATTAGTCCACGGACAAATATAATAACTAAACCATAGAGTGAAATTCCAGTGATCCGGTCCGACAAGGTGGACAGGGCGGAACTCTTACAACGGTTAATGGCGCCATTTGAAACATGGTACGAATACGTAGTTTGGATGACTATATAAGTACAGTCAGCAAACAGGGTTCTAATTATTCGTATTATTATGTAGTCAATTAAAGCCGTGGTGGCCGAGTGGTTTGACCTATGGCCTCTCAAGCAGAGGATCGTGGGTTCAAACCCCGGCTCGCACCTCTTGAGTTTTTCGGAATTCATGTGCGAAATTACATTTGAAATTTACCACGAGCGTTATGGTGAAGGAAAACATCGTGAGGAAACCTGCACAAACCTGCGAAGTAATTCAATGGTGTGTGTGAAGTTCCCAATCCGCACTGGGCCCGCGTGGGAACTACGGCCCAAGCCCTCGCATTCTGAGAGGCTGGGATTATTATTATATGTAGTCAATTATCACAATTAGCCTTTGCTCCTAGTTTCCTGCATACACTAGGTACAACAAAAGCGACATACGTCACATTGTGCGGCGCCTGTTGGCGTTGGGTGTCGGCGTCGCTGCCGGCGAAGGTGTCGTGTTGCCGAACAGAGGCGGCAAATGTCGGCGAAACTGGCATTCAATGCTAATGAACGAATTAGTGCAACCTTTAAAGCTTTGCTTTGAGAGTGGGCGGACAACCTTCAGCATTATAAAACCGTAGATTCATCAAATAGTAGGTAGATTGTACAACGAGTGCATAAAACGTGCTATTTTACCCATGACGTATATATGTCCGAACTACAGACGAGGGTTGATTAGTAAAGTCGATAGTAAAGTAGGATTTAAGAATAAAATATGCCTACTCTCTTTCACTTCAATTGTGAGGAAATTAAACAATAACAGTGTAAATGAAAAAGTGTTTTTTTTTTATTTATATTTATGACATAGAACGGTGGAATTACGAACAGAGGCAAGTGGCTCAGCAACCCCGTGGTGTGATTGTACATAGGTACTTATATACTTTGCTTTCACAAGTTCAAAAGCAGAGGTTAATGGCCTTTTAGTACGTAATCCACTACATTGTTGTTACACTTCAGAAGATCTTCAAAGGCTTCTGTGCGAAATATCAAAACACACGGCACTCTGTTATTTATTTAAAGTATGTAGGTATATCAAGTTTTTTTAATACAGGCTTGACCGGTGGAAAAATTAGAATTTCTATTTGTAAGAGTAACCTATACGTAATACTTAGCTCTACGTTGACGCGTGTGTATTACTTATTAATACTTACTTATCCTCGTACTCGTAAGTCCAGACTTTTTAACCCCCGACGCAAAAAGAGGGGTGTTATAAGTTTGACCGCTGTGTGTCTGTGTGTGTCTGTCTGTCTGTGCCACCGTAGCTCTTAAACGGGTGGACCGATTTGAATGCGGTTTTTATTAGAAAGCAGGTTTTTCTATAGCGATGGCTCTTAGTCATGTTTCATCAAAATCGGTTCAGCCGTTTCTAAGATATTAAACTTTGAAGTGACAAAGTCGGGGTTTTCTAAATTTTTGCTGGTTAGGTTATTAACCACACATAGTTCAACAGACCGAGGCACCAAGCCGAGAATTTGGAAATTATTTAAAGGAGTTTTAATTTCATCGAAAAATTTATGCTTCTCGTTTTCGACAGTTATTCTTACAAGTGATTTGTACTTTATAAAGTACACGATGACTTACTGGACTATTACATTTGAGAAATAACTCGTTGGTTATAAAACATAACCACCTATTTTTAAGTCGTGGTAGCATAAAGCAACGGATTTCAATTCACTCGTTATTAAGGGCCTGTTTCACCACTTGTCGACTAACTTTAAGTGTCAGATAAAAGTAATGCCGTCTTTGTTTATTCGGACTAAACAAACAGAGACGGCATCCCTGATATCCGTCACTAAAAGTTAGTCGGCAAGTGGTGAAACAGGCTCTTAGAGTTGTTTTTATCAACTTCCTTTGTTTGAAAAATACTTTATTTTCGTCCTCTAATTCTTCTTTCGGTTTCTTTGGACATTCAAGTGCAAAAATATGTATCTATTGGAACCACTGAAAAATATTACTATGACTAGCTTTTGCCCGCGGCTTCGCCCGCTTGGAATTCGGATATCATGCGCTGTTCCTTTGGGAACTCTGCATTTTTTTCGGGATAAAAAGTAGCCTATGTCACTTTCAGGCCCATAAACTATCTCTATGCCCAAAATCACGTCGATCCGTCGCTCCGTTTCAACGTGAAAGACGGACAAACATACAAACACACACACTTTCGCATTTATTATAATAGTATGGATTACCACTTGACTGCCTTATTAAGTCGAAATAAGAGGCTGTGGTATATATTTTAAAAGGTTAGATATGTCCATATTTTTGTACTCGACTGGATAAAGTATTCTTTATTAACCGCGGTTTTTCATCTATATTCTATACGTCTACCAGTTCCCACCACTCAAAGAGTTGTCTGGTGCTTCTCATTTATCCGTAAGCCCTATATTATCCTTTCTCAGGCTTGTCCAAGCCGTCCTATAAACGTCTTATTATTCCACGTCCAATAGTTGTCAACATCTTGATATTGAAGTGCAGCAAAAGTGAATATAAGGGCCATAACTAATTATTACTAAATTTCTAAAAGAGACTTTATACATTTACTTCAAGATACAAAATGCAATCATTCGTATTTGTTTCTTGCGTCAATTCTGTGGGTACCCGAATGGATAAGTCATCTTATGCTTAGAGATGTTCCAATGGAAATAAATGATAGGTACTCGATACTTTTAGTCGATTCAAGGAGTGGTTAGCATCAAACCACTCGTTCGATTTTTTTTTGATTATCAGGTATTTCATATCGAATTGAATTTTAGTTAAGTTATTTTATCATTGAAGAAGCAGTTTAAGCCCGAGATTTCATTCCAGTGAAAGAATAAATAATAAACTTTTTCCTTATCTCGTTCGTCCTTTATCGCATCTATGACAATGTAAGTAGGTAAGTATAATATGTCTGTGCTAAATCTGTAAATCAGATAAAGGTGCGTTTGACAACTTTGACATTTGTGTCATATTTGTGATTGGTCAAACAACTAAAGCCTGACCAGAAATATATGACTATTCGCCATATTGCGGAATTTCATTGGAACTAATTTCTTACACTGGCAATAATTTTAAAGATTGTCAGATTTGTCAGTGTCACTGTGGCGGTTTCTTTGAACAATAACAAAAAGTGCCCAAAACTATTAGTAGTCAACAACGGATCATTGTAAATAATGTTTATACTTCACGGTACAATCATCATCAAACTTAAACATCTATGTAGATATTAGATTTTGACGACCAGATGGCCTAGTGGTTGGAGAACCTGACTACGAAGCTTGAGGTCCCGGGTTCGATTCTCGTGTCGGGGCAGATATTTGTATGAAAAATACGAATGTTTGTTCTCGGGTCTTGGGTGTGTATTTAAGTATGTATCTATATCTATATAATTATTTTTTTCCGTTGCTTACTACCCATAACACAAGCTTTGCTAAGCTTACTTTGGGACTAGGTCAATTGGTCTGAATTGTCCCGTGATATTTATTTGTTTATTTATTTATTAGATGACATTAGACAGCTCCGCTCAGCTCAGCTCCGATGTTTGTTGTGGCTCAAGTTTTAAGACTTCATCACTGACTAGTGAGACTTTATTGTCTTTGGAATTACAATCGTTTTCACCACGTCTTTCTGTCACTCGGAATAAAACGAGGGTAGAAAGAGATGAAGAATGTAATCGCGAATGTCAGCGCGATAGATACATACGGCCTCAGGGCTTTTTATTTATCGATATCGATACCTATCGATGTCAAAGCCCTATTCGGCGTAAGTTACGCTGTGCGCATGATTACTTCACACATCCGCGGCGACACACGTCCGTAAAAGGATTGGAGCATAATGCAATTACGGGCAACACTGATGCAACCCTCTACGGGCGACTCTTACACCGCACCAAACGAATAAACTTTCTGTGCGATAGACGAGACAGGTATACCTAAACCGAGTTAAACTACTCATCATCATCATCTTCGGCCTATACAGAATAAATATGGACATTGGCCAAAACCGTACCCTTTAAATTTTGTCCTGTGTGCCTGTGGAATTGTATTACAACGGGTTTCCGTGAACAGCCACGGTTTCAAAGTCAAAGTCAAAATCATAATATTTTTATTCGATTTAGGCTATAACAAGCACTTATGAAGTCAAAATCTACTACCACCGGTTCGGAAAAACCTCTGTTGAGAAGAATCCGGCAAGAAACTCAACGAGGTAGTCTATAGTTTCTTTGCCTCTATACATAGATATTATAGAGGTTTAGGCCACGAGCGGTAAACACAAAAACGTATCAATTTTATTAACTATTTTGTCAATTTCTTGCTTCCCTGCGACTGCTCTACTTCGTTATCGTGCAGCACAAGATCTTCCGACATTTGGCTAGGAGCCAATTGTGATAAAAAGTGAACTTTCCTAGCAAGAAAGAGAATTATAATTATAATTATATATGTCGGCAGCCGATCGTAAAATCCGCCAGATCACGAAATTCCTTCGATCGGCCGCTGACATATATATTATAGAGTCTTCCGTTTGCTATCTAGCCTAGCTTAAATTGTTCTTCCGTTCAATATCCAAGTATTGTCAAGCTTTAGGTAAAATAAAAAAAACCGGCCAATTGCAAGTCGGACTCGCGCACGAAGGGTTCCGTACAGCCACCAGCACCAATATCTGACACAACAAACGTGCATAAATATCTGATACAACACTATTTCCAGGGCCGGAAGGGCATGTCAGTCAGATATTTTTGCACGTTCTGCTGTAGCAGATATTAACGCTGGTGACCATCAATACAACATTCATTATACATGAGCAAAAAACGGCAAAAAAAAACACGTTTGTTGTTTTAGAGCCGCCTTGGGTAAATATTTATTTTATTCTGTTTTTAGTATTTGCTGTTATAGCGGGTACAGTTATACAATGATCTGTGAAAATTTCAAGTGTCTTACTATCATAGTTCATGAGATACAGCCTGGTGACAGACGGACGGACGGACAGCGAAGTCTTAATAATAGGGCTTCCGTTTTTACCCTTTGGGTACGGAACCCTAAAAATGACAAATATCGCACTGGTAACATGACAATATATAAATAAATAATGGGGTTTAATATTTTTCGAATGTTTCTTCATCCTTTTGGGAGATAAAGGTTGATAGAGTTTTTTCAATAACGCCGCTTTAATAATCAATTAATTCCTTACTTTTTTTCCTTTGCTACGCTTCATTCATCAGTTCTTTTACCTGCTGCTGCTGTTACATTGTCCAAACCATGTTGTTACGACACAGGATTCCGACGAATTCAATCCCCAAGGCACAGGTTCACACCTAGTTCAGGGGTAGAAAACTTAGACCACAGTTTTGTACAACCTGTTTGTACAAATTGAATGATGTACTCCATGTAACATACTGATGTACCATCGCCATTAGATATTTCGGAACGGCCAAGGTGGTCAAAAATATCGAAACATGAACTCTAATACCTTAACAATAGGGTGCATGTGCCGAATATTTATGACCACCTTTGCCGCTCCGAAATATCTGATGGCAACAACTGTTATAATTATGTATTATTATTAATAAAAATTACAAATTATTGAACGTGGACACAACTTTTGATATTTCAATTTTGAGACTACTAAACGAACAATATCATTCCAGTAAGTGGCAATCTTTTTTTTTTTCAATGAACTAAGAACAAAAATATAGGTAACTAGCAAAGTGGCATTTCATGGATGCCGGTGGAGTCGATAATAGAATGAGTGACGCCATCACTTAGACGGGAGCATTCAACTCGCGAAAATGGTTATACAAGGAAACCCTCAACTAGGGGCGTTAGTAGGGTTGCCTGCTCAGAAAGAGAAGTTTTTTTGGTGATGAGGACGATCAGGGATCGGAATTGTTGCGGCTAATCATAAGGCTAACAATTTTTAGTACCTAGTGTTTGAATTTTTGTTATATTGATTTCGATACTTTTGAAAGCGAATAAAAATGTTTCGCCAATTGAAAAAAATATGTTCATTGAAAGTCTTGCGTCGAGAGGTCGTCGTAGTTTTGTTGCAGATACTTAAAACCATGTGCAATTATTTCTTCAAAGTAAGTAACAATTAATTTCCCAACATTTTCTGTGGTTGGCCTGTTTCTGTTAACATTATTAAAACATTCACATGAACTAAAAGAACATACTACTACTCTCGAATTCAAACGAACAAACCTGTGACTTAGCCCATCATAAATGTACGAAATAATAAATGGTTATAAAAGAACGAAAAGTTATCGACATTTTTTTTTGTATTTCATAACATTACTATTGACATTGATAAAATAAAAATTTAAGCATTATGAAAAAAAAACAACCGCAAAAATTCCACATCTAATGATGATGAGTAAGTACTCTTTTCATCATCATATCTCCTCTTATTATTACTTCTGTGATCATATCAGCTGTAGAACGTCCACTGCTGAACATAGGCCTCCCCCATACTTCAATTACTCTTTTAAAAATCATCTCAGAGACCATAAGTATAATGCATAGAAGTACTTCTCGGAAGTGCCATCCCTAGCCGATCGAGCCGGCAGTATCGACCGGCGTCTGCGTCGCCCAGCAACCGGCTGTTCCAACGGCGCCAGACTTACGACCTACTACTTCTCCCAACTAGCGATCCAGCGACCGACGCGACCCCGCTATTCATTGTTTGGTCACCATATTCGCTCCACAGCAGTTGAGTACCTACACCAATACGCAATGTAATTAGAACATTTCTATTAAGTCGTGGACGGGCTGGTATGGGAGAACCCCTATTACAAATGAAATGAAATATGAAATGAAATGAAATGAAATGAAATATTTATTTATTTGCTTTAGCACTATGTGGATAAATACGATGTTGGAATTTCTTATAAGGTATTAACTTATAAAAGTGTCAATAATGCTAGCTGCCCTCTAACAGTAGGCATGCAAAAATTTGACTTAAATCTAGGTTACAAAAGAATGGTATTATGCTGTCCGTTGCAAATGAATGCAGAAGGGACTGTCGTTAGATAAAGATTTATTTACTTGAGCAAGGATTAGAAATGTTTTTAGAGGTCGATGAAGTTGACAGATATTTGAATACCTACTACCCCCCCTAACATTGTTAGTATACTTCGAAAGACTATATTGTAATAATAAAGTCTAGATGTATGTATTTTATTTCTGTTACTCCATAACGCAAAAATGACTCAACTGGTTTGGGTGAAATTTTACAATCAGTTTAGTGATTTATAAACTGAAATAACATATAAATAAAGTTATGGTTCTTTAATCCCGAAACAATGTAATGATTACCGCGACATAGCCATAAACAAATAGCAGGAACAATTATTTCTAGCTTGAACTGTTAAAAAGGTCTTAAGTCTCAATAACTTCAAACATTTTCGAGTGACCTCATTCTAAGCTCTCATACAGTAGCGTCTCTTTACCAGAACCGTAAACTTTTTGTGTAGCCCCGAGTTTGCCCAACAGCAAATCCTACTTCAGAGGGCTCGGAATGGTCGCTCCGAGTATAATTATCATCTCGAAGTACCCTTCCTTTTAATTTACCGTCGCACTCTAGTTTGTTCCCCTCTGAACGAAAGTGCTAATGACGCTATGTTTACCAACGATGTCATTTCATCAGCAACATGATTCAAGTGAAACAAAAGATGAAACTAAATGCCTTCAGCTCTCTCTATCTGGGGCTATTGCTCAAATTCAAGAAAATAGGAAGCACATTATAGCTACTATACCGACCGATATAGCCAAGAGAATAAGCTCGTTTAAGTGGCAATGGGCAGGTCATATATTTTATTTATATATTTATATTCAGCCATAAATGTAATACAAGAAACATACAACATGGTTACATCATAAAAGGCCAATAACAGCTGTCCATTAAGTTCTAAAATCTATGTCATCATAGTGGAAAATGTTCGCACCAGACCAGACACGCCAGCTCATGAATTATCTCTAAAGTATTATAAGAAATTGTGTGTTATATAGCACGAACAACAGATGGCCGAAGATGACTGAAGAGCGTACTCCTCCCTAAAAGGCCGGCGACGCACTTGTAACTCTTCTGTTACAGGTGTCCATGGGCGACGGTAATCGCTTACTATCAGGCGATCTGTTTGCTCGTTTGCCCCCTACTTCATAAAAAAAAGTTCTCACGTTTTGCCTACAATTGCCTACAAATATCATTTTAGTAAAAATAAGTATATTTTAATAAATAATATTTTAGTATAAATAATCAAGATTCTAACTAGTGCACCTCGTATAAATAAACCTGAACTAATTCTATCAGCTAATTGCTTCCATTGATCAATTGTAATCCTCTTCGGAAACAATCTGTGAAAACAAAACAAGTCAAATCCATTTGATAAATTGCATCCAATCACTCGCACAGCCCTTTTGATAGGATTTAAGGCGCCCTGCCAAATGCCTGCAGTTATATGGCGTAGGGAATAGAAGATAGCGGAACGTTATACATATAAATGCAAAGTGGTGTTTGGCATGTGGAGTGACTATCTGCGAAAGGCTGCTGGTAGAAGCTGGATGCGTCGAGCCGAGGACAGGGCGTAATGGCGCTCATTGGGGGCTATACTACATCCGGCAGTCAAAAAAATTATCTTTACTTATTGATTTTAGGCTATAGGTAACAAGCACTAATAAATGTCAAAAAAAACCGCCCAAGAGCGTGTCGGACACGCCCAAAATAGGGTTCCGTAGCCATTTCAAAAAAAAATCAGTAATATTTTTCTAAGGATTTCGTATTTTATACGGAATCTTCCAAGTTTAGGTATATTTTATACCTTAGGCTGCTATTTACTCATAAACTACTAATAATTCTCAAGAAAACTTAGCCATTATAGTTTTCCTTGAAAGTTTGATAAACTTACTACCATCCTAAATTTTTTCAATTTTTCTACCCACCGGTTTAGATTTTAGAGGGGAGGGACGCTCGATTTTAATGAAAATGTGCACTTTAAAGTTGAATATTTCGCAAACAAAGCACTGAATCAAACCCCTAATGGTTTTAAAAGACCTATCCAAGGATACCCCATACTATAGGGTTGGATGAGAAAAAAAAACACCCCCACTTTACGTCTATGGGAGGTACCCTAAAAAAATGTATTTGACTTTTTATTGTACCATTTTGTCGGCATAATTTACATATATATCCGTGCAAAATTACAGCTTTCTAGCATTGATAGTCCCTGAGCAAAGCCGTTTCCGTTCCGTTTTTGCCATTTTGGCTCCGGAACCCTAAAAACTACCCGGTTCGGAAAACTGTTGCGAAGAATCCGGTAAGAAACTCAACGAGGTATATTTTTTTAAGCAGTTTTACAGTGTTATTAAATTTTAATGATATACATCACAAGTACTTAAACACAACTACATTTTTAACCTACCTGTGTAAAGTAGACTTCGTAGTCAGTGCGAGTAGGAAGGCCCCGTGTCTTGAGTAAAACCTACGAGTACATTGCTGTATCAGTGACAACCCACAGCAGCACAACTGACTATCGCTGCTGAACAGTGAGATTAGCCTCACTACCATTGGCGAAAATGAAAAAATACAGACGAATTGGTTTACTTTTATAAGTCCGTTTAAAATTGGTTCGGATTACATTAATTTGAAAAAAAAATGAATATCTTTTCCATAAAAAAGAAATTGAAAGAAAGTATTGGCAGAAAAAAACAGCTTTTGCCCAGCAGTTGGACACTTCATCATCGCAGCCTTTCTACGTCTCACTGCTGGGCACAGGCCTCCTCTCAGATGAGAGAGTTTGGGCAGTAGTTCCCACGCGGGCCTAGTGCGGATTGGGAACTTCACACACACCATTGAATTGCTTCGCAGGTATGTACAGGTTTCACGATGTTTTCCTTCACCGTAAAGCTTGTGGTTCAAATGTGATTCCGCACATGAATTTCAAAAAACTCAGAGGTGCGAGCTGGGGTTTGAACCCACGATCCTCTGCTTGAGAGGCCATAGGTCAAACCACTCGGCCACCACGCTTGTCAACGTTGTGTTGTTGGACACTTAACAGGCTGAAAAAAAAGGAATTATTCAGCACGGATCGCTCGCAACTTGAAGAGCTCTAAGCAATTAGTTGCATCACGCGCGAACCCGGGGGCGCGCATAGTGCCGCGACTGTCGAACTGCATTCTGATTAATGCACGGATGCTTTTATGGTGTTTTTCTTAATGCAATAATCAATTGATTTTCGTTAGTTGTATTCAATATCAGCTTAGTAGTTTCTCAAGCAAGATGATTGTGAGTAGAAAAGCCCGACCTCGCACCTTAATTCACCTTATGTATAGTTCGGCTCACGTAAAAAGAGCGCTGGCGATATACCTGCGCAGTGAGCAATTAACCGACCAAACGGGTGGAAAGACGTGAGGCGCGGGTGAGGAGCGAGGGAGGGCTTGGCTGTGCCGTCGCGCTATTGGTTCGGCAGTCGACCTTGACCTTTACCTTTTCGTGCGCGACGGTACCCCTGCGCAAACACATCCCCTCCACTGTCACCCAGAGCTCTTTTTACGTGAGCCGAACTACACAAATTGGCAGGTCTCAAAAAACAATGTTTATTTTTATTTTCATAAAATAGGCGAATTTAAGACATCTATTTGAAGGGTTTTGGTTTTAGTTGGGTTTAATTTTTTTTATTCTATTTATATGTTACCGGAATTATAGCTAACCATAGTTGCCATGGCGTTTAAAACTACGTTTAGATACATTTGCCCGTCACAATTATTAAAAAAAAACGTAGTGTCATCTATCACCTGTCAGTGTTAGGATTAGGCGGTTTAGTTACATAACGTTTATTTAAGATGAAGGTCAAACAAAGGTCAAACGTTATTTTGCAAATATACACGCGATCTTTAGTATTTTAATTTACTAAAATGCTATAAAATGATTTAATAAACATATTCCTCGAAATGGTTTTGGACTTACACCACATTGTAAAAAAGTGATCATGCCAATTATATTAGGTAGGTGTACCTACTTTTTATTTTGAGAGAAACCTTATCTCCTCTCCAGTAGTAAAACGTAAATGGGCTAAGACTAGTAGATTGGGTTGAAAATTATGAGTAAATTATTATTGTTATTATTTATAACTTTTGGCCGCGACATTCATTTATCGCGCGCCCTCGGGAATAAACAGACAAACTCACTTTCGCATTTATAATAATTATTAGTAATTATTCGAAAAGATGACGATTTTATTTTGTAACATAGTTTAGTTTATGAATAGTTTTAGTTTTGGATGTTAGATAGTATTTATTATACATAATATAAGTTCATTTGGATTGAATAAAGGTGTAAATAATTATTCGATCGACTATTTTGAAATGGGGGAAATATCAAAAAAGGAGGCAAAACACTACTCGAATGCAAGCTTATAATTCATTAATTATTTAGGTAAAAGTCCACACAAATTATCGGATCCCGCAACCACAGGCGTATCGTCAGCAAATTAACTTTTCATGTCCGACCCTCGCCGGTTCAATTAGGGAAGGCTATTTTTAACTACAAACAACGAAACAGCCTTTATGTGAAAATGTCTAAAATCTGCGTATCGAAGTGAAGGTTGTTTAAGATATCAGTTGGGCATTTTTAGGGTTTCGTACCTAAAGGGTAAAAACAGAAGCCCTATTACTAAGACTTCGCTGTCCGTCCGTCCGTCTATCACCAGGCTGTATCTCATGAACCTTGATAGTTAGACAGTTGAAATTTTCACAGATTATGTGATTATGATGATTATGGCTGTGGCCGCTATAACCACAAATACTAAAAACAGAATAAAATAAATATTTATTATGGGCGGCTCCCATGCAACAAACGTGTTTTTTTTTTGCCGTTTTGTGCTAATGTCTAATGAATGTACCGTCTATAGGTACGGAACCCTTCGTGCGCGAGTCCGACTCGCATATGGCCGGTTTTTTGTTTCAAATAAGTGGCCGTATGCCGTAGAGTACTCATAGCCGTGTAGCGCTCCCGCCCCGAGCGCTAGCCCTCGCATTCTCCATCTCTCTCAAGCAGAGGGTCATGGGTCAAGCAAACTTGGGTTTGAAATTTACCATGGCCTTTACGGTGAACATTTTCCTTTTCACGTTTTCGTCGTGAGAAAATCTGCACACAACAACAAAGAAATTTAGTGGTGCGTAGGAAGGTAGATATATGAATTCGCACTAGGTCTGCTTCTGAACTAAAATTCAAGCCTTCTCATTCTGAGAGGAGGGCATTGCCCTGAAGTGGAACGTACCTATATAGGCCTAAAACAAATCTACAATTTAACTATATTCAAAATATTTAACACACTAAATACACTACCTAAGTATTTAAAGGAAGGGAATATAGCCAATAAAGATCAGAATTATCGAAATATTATTAGCGGAAAAATCGCAAAACCGTCTATTAGTCTTTCCTGCTTACATTATACGGTGAAATTAAATTATTCAAATCACTGAGCCCCCTAAAACAAAGCCGCTATCGCCCACGGAGGGCCCACCGGTGGGGCACCGCGCGCGGCGATAGGCGCTGATTTACCGCGTCAATAATGCACAAGTGTGACGGGGCCGGAATGACACGTAAAGAATCTGTCACGCTGGTGCTTAAAATACAAATACATGCCTGTATTTTTTTAAACATATTTTACAAGCTTTTATTTAGTTTCACCTTTCACGCGCCGTAAACGCAATGACGAGCCTCTTGAGTCACGTTAATAATCGAGTACCGTCCATACCGCTGTTCAAAATACATAATAAGTCAAAGTCAAAATAATCATTATTCAATTTATGAATGTCAAAGAATTTTATTATAGATCCGGTTCTGAAAAATCTCTGTTGCGTATTTTAGACACCAGTTTGGAAGTTACGTATCAAAAAAACTAGGTAGGTACGCATTCGGCTCGCTCGCCCTTGGGTTGGCACGTCAGCGTATTTTGAGCACTGGTGTGGTCGATTCTTAATGTTTTTTGTCGCTATGTGCATCTCTTTCGTACTAAGCTTATTAAAACGGGACGGGTAGGTACCTATATTGATAAAACTTGTTACGGTTGTGATAACCGCGTGCGTGGGGATGATTTTTTTAGCGAAAATGTGATATTTTAAAATGTATATCTTATGGGAGAGATTACCTTTGACGGATGTCATGAAGTAGGCATGTAAATGGTTAAAATAAAATAAAGGTACAGTCGAAGGGAGTATGTTTATTTTTTACTGAATATAGTAATTCATGTGCGAAATTACTTTTGAATATACTTTGCCGATATAGCTCTTGCCACACGACACATAACATGTCGAGCTAAACTCGGTTTAAGACGTGAGTTATCCGTTACAATATCATTTAATATGAGTGAGTCTCACGGTAGTTTCATGTTCAAAATCATTGGATTCAGAGAAAAAAGAGTTATGACAAACGATCATTCTGACAATACATTACATTCGGACTTTGAATAAGTATGCGAGCCGATATGGACCCGTTTGTGAGTGAGTGAGTATGTTTGTTACTTCTTCACGCTGAAACGGCTGGACGGATTTGGATGAAATTTGGTAAAAAGTTAGTAGGTATATAACCGCTTGGCTTAGAGTCATGGAATTTGGTATGTAGATAGCTAGACATCTGGAATAACACATAGGTTACTTTTTATCCCGATATTCACACGGGATAGGCATAAAATCTCGAAATAACAACCGCTGGGTTTAGAATCATGTAATTTGGCATGGGTGTTTTAATTTAACGTCAATGAAAACCATGATGATTACATACCATGATTACATCATGGTTTTAGGGAATTCCCACGGGAATTTAATAAAGTCCCGGAATTTCAATTCAACTGCTGTATCTAATGATTTACGCGTGCGAAGCCGCGGGTAAACGCTAGTTATTAATAAAAAAAATATAATAACAGTCTGTGATGAGTTGCGATAGTTATCACAAAAATTATGAAGAGTGATTGATAATTACACAATATATAACAAAAAAACAGGTCAATTTCACAGGTCTGTTTGCCTGTACTTAACTATCTAAAAAAAACTAAAAGGAAGAAAATAAGCCTAGTGGTCTAGAACCCTGTTAAGTAGCTAATTTAAAGTTCAACAGTCGGGAACCATTACTAAGAGTTTTTCAGCGTCACGATTTAAATTGGTCCCGACTGTTGATCTCTAAATTAGCTACTTAACAGGGATCTAGACCACTAGGCTTATTTTTTCCTTTTCGTTTTGGCAGTCGGGTTTTTGATTTTTTTTAATTTAATGTTTTATTTTACACTTCTTTTATATTCATGTGAAAACGGTAGATTAAAATTATTAGTTTTCATTTGATAACCTTAATGTTACAATACAAAATATTTTTTTTCATTCCTCCGCCATATTTTTTTCGCAGACGCCATATTGAAAGATTATATAGCCTATGTCACTTCGACAGTTCTTTATGACGAATCCAATGGCACCTCATAAGTTAAAATCCGTCTAGCTGTTTAGGCTGCAGCGAGGACCAAAGAAATGGACATACATACATACGCTCGGAAAACATAACCCTCCTTCGGGCAGTCGGGTAAAAAATGACCCCTCGTTGCGTAGGTACATTTTGATTAGGAAAGAGGCTCTACTAAAACTGAATATTCGAAGATACTTATGTACCTACAAATTTGTACGGAATTCTTTGTAGGCGAGTCCGATTAGCACTTGGCTGGTATTTTATTTGTAAAATTTATTAAAATTTTAGCCTAAAATTTTAATATAGATACAGATAAAGTACCTCCTACGCTCTCTTTGTAGTACCATAATTAATTCGATTCACAGGAGTAGCTTGTAAACAATTTCTAGTAATTACCCGTCTTGTATTTCACAAAAGAAAGGTTTCCTTTTGTGATCCCTACCTCCGAAATTATGTTTCAGTTTATTTTGGACGTTTACAAAGAAATCGTTTTGTTTTCGGCTCTATTCTAGTATACCGGTCTATTCCCTCTATAAAATAATTATGTGAATAAGTTTTTGCCAAATGACAATAAATAATTAAATATGTAGGTTCCTATCATGGGACAATTGACACCAATTCACCTAGTCAGCAAAGGTTGAAGTATGGGTACTAAGCAATGCACAAACATAATTGATAAATATATATTTAACGTCCCAAAGCAAACCCCCCACCGGCATTATGCTGAGGTGGGTCCGTTTCGTGACAGTGCTTTCTTCATCTGTCTGTCGTTTTTGTATTTGTCTATACTGTATGTCAATGTCACGAATAAATGTATTTCTTTGTTTCGTTCTTTCAAACATTCGTATTAGTCACAGAAATATCTGCTCCGATCTGGGATCGAACCCAGGCCCAGGACCTCAAATTTCATAGTCAGCTTCTCTAACCACTTGACTACGCGCTCATCAAAAAACTGATTTTATCTTTATTTACATGCAATACCTATACAAAGAAATTAACAAACGACAAACGAATGCGTAACGAAAAGAATTAACTCTTTACAAATATTACAAATCTATCTTTACAAATATACTATTGACAAACTTTGAGATACATGTACAAGGGCGGACTTATCCCTTTAAGGAATCTCTGCCAGTCAACCTTTGAAAGGATGAGAGGAGTAATCAGGGACCAATGTGTCGGCAATGTCGGGGGTTTTACAGCTTTTCGAAGTTGGTAAGGTTATTGCTACAGCGATGTCTTTGGTAATGCTTCGGGGTAACACTTGTTTTAAGGGTAAAAGTACCGTTTTTGGCCACCTTAGCACTGTTTTTAGACAGTTGACATTGGAAGTAATATGTAAAAAGTTATAGTATTAAAACGAAATGGGTTATTATTTCGAGAGGTTCAATTGTGTTCAGACTCAAATTTTGAGTTATAAAATTAGAAATATATCGTTTATTGTTTTTAAGTTGCTTAGGATATTATCACTGAAACTTGTGGTAAATAAATTTTATTCTATTTTATCTTTTTTCCATAATAACTTAAATTTTCTGCACAAAAGTCAGTTACGTGGTCAGGTTCGGATTATCCCTGACTACTTTGTAGTATTGTAAAAAATACAGGTAGAGAAAAACTTGCTGTTTAAAACACGGATTGAATGTTCATAATATGATATACCATGCATGCAAACATAAAAAAATTAGGACATTGATAAGACTATTTTTTTCTACATTTCCCGTTGTTCCAAAATACATCATCATTTTCGTAGCCACACTTATTAAGTAATATTTTAAACAAAAAAAGAGGTCAAACCTCCTGTAAATCCTTTTTTAACTATAAGCAACTTTGAAAATAAGACTGCGTCATATGACGTATAATGTTTATCGTTAGCCATAATTATTTATCTATAATTAATGTAGGTAATAAAGGTTCAAGTTAGATTTGCGTCAAAGATCGAGCGTCATTTTCGTTACCGTTGCGACTTGGTGAGTATTGGGTAAATAAATATAATGTTTTACTGGTGCTGTGTCATTTGCAGTTAAGTTATACAATATTGATTTCATTTGCTTCAAACCTATAGGATATTTACTGCAGAGCCGCGAAAGTAAGAACTTTTCAATTTCGTGGTCATCATTTTCGTGGTGCTATGGGCCACGAAACTGATTAAAGACCACGAAAAAGATGATTTTCCCTACAAGTAGAAAAAATACAGAACACTTTTTATAGAATTTTCTGCTTTTTACAGTGTAATCGTTTATGCCGTTATGCCGTCTTTTGTAGTTTGTTTTAGAAAAAAATATTATCCTGTTTTTACCTTTTGAAACAGAGATATGGCGAGAACGCGTCATAAAATATCCGAAGACGAAAAGAAAGCAAGGAGACGGGAGCAAAAAAGAAATGTTATGCGAAAATTGAGAGAAAAAATAAAAAAAAAACCTGTTGCCATTTAGAGGAGCATTTTGTTTTGTTGTTTCGTTGTAACATAATTTCGTTCGGGTCTACCGTAGACCTGCACGGGAATATATACGGGGTATTGAAAGCTGTTTTGGTTTGTGAGTTGAAGTTATTAATCTTACTTTTATCTTAATTTCTAGATAGTATTTAAAAGGTTACAAAAATGACAATTTGAAGTCGTCATTTTCGTGGTCAAGTTTTAATTATTTTTTTATATAGATATCGATTGTCTATTTCTGTTGATACCTGATTAATAAATAATGCTTATTCGTTTTCTCATTATGATCGGATTTTCATTCAAATAGTACAATTATAAGATTTTAAAATAAACAAAATGTTCTTTTTCGTGGTCTCGGTGCTCATTTTTGTTACCGTTAAAATTGGATTTTTGCTTTTTTTAACCAAAATAAACTTTATCGATCTCTTATAATATAAAGCATCTTATCGGTACATATCCTTATGTTCAAAATAAAACAGACCACATCAAAATGTGTGTATTTATTTCTGTAATATTTATCTTACACCTCAAATAATTACCCAAATGCTCAGTGAGTTCTCAAAAGTTTATACTGAAACGAATAAAGTTTGCAATGTTTTATTACTATAAATTTATTTCAAACAAATATTTAAACAATAAATGGCAGGTACAGTGGCCACAAACGGTACTGCTACCCTAGTTGTTGTTTATGTTTCTCTCTCTCTCTTATTAAATGTCACATATCCGCGGCGCTGCTTTGATATCACATCGTTTGACCAATTAACACCAACACAATCCTTCTATCTACAAGTTCTACAACTGCATTATCATAACCGGACCCTGAAACAAAAACCAGACCGGCTCGTGTAGGGTGACCATTAGAAAATAATAAAAAAAAAAAATATATCATTACTTTTTCATTTGTCATTCTATGCTGGATGTACGCTGCATAAAATTACTTTTTCACCCCGTCGCGAAGAGAGGGGTGTTATACGTTTGACCGCTATGTGTGTGTGTGTGTGTGTATCTCTCTGTGGCACCGTATCTCTTAAACGGGTGGACCGATTTGATGCGGTTTTTTATTTGAAATCAGGTTTACTAGCGATGTTTCTTAGGCATGTTTCATCAAAATCGGTTTAGCTGTTTTCGAGATATTGAACTTTGAATTGACAAAATCGGTGGTTTTTTTTGTTCGTTAGGTTCTTGTGCTCTAGTGCATGAAGTAAAATCTTCGTCCAAGACCAAGCCAATCAGGTGCCAAAAGCCACGCACATAAGAAGTCTATAAAATAAGGTTTAATTTTATTCGATTTTTTTCATAGTGTCATGGTCTATCTGAGTTGTGATAGAAATAGCAATGTGTAAAAATAAAAGCCTGTAAGTTAACGTTTATTTTGCAATTTTTCTGATTAATTTCGTTGTAATCGAAGTGTAAAGCTGAGTGTACTTGATGTCTCGTCATGTGAGAGTAACAATACAACAACTTCAGTAGGTATTTTAAAGATTAATTAGTTTTTTTTCACTTTTATTTTCATACTGTCTGTACTGAAAATTTACAGGGTTTGCAGACATATGTATGATTTTATAAGACTAGGTGTATATTTTTTTTGTAGCCTTATTATTATTATTAGCCTATTCTGTGCCACTGCTGAGCAACGGCCTATAGCCTAAATCGAATAAAGATATTTTAACTTTGACTAATTTTAAATAATCAAACACAAAACTTCACTTTGTAAAGCCAAAAATCGAATCATATCCGACAAAATCCGAACAGATGGTACCCCCAAGTCTGTAGCAATACTACATTCCGCGCTATTGGCTATCCGGGTAAATCTGTCTTCTAATTATGGAATACTGCCGCGAGTTAATTAGATGTCAAATAGAGCGCTGGGAAAGGGTGCGGCTGAATAGGTATTGCTATTGCAATGTAATCGAAAAGTTTTCACATTGAAACTAATCAGCAAAATAAGGTTTTGCGTACACGGCGCACTTAGCGGCAAACTATGCTTCACTCTAGAACAATAAATTAAAAATTGAAAACTCAAAACAAATACACAAGATCAAACTTACGAGTAATAAGCACTATGGCAAGTTTTTATGGTAGACAGAAATGAATAAAGGTATCAATACTAGATATCAGTAAACATCATTTTGTAACGACAAATGTTTTTATATTTCTTCAAAGCTTTTAAAGATACATCACTTTGGTCTCAATGTTCATTACTTTGCTTTGATGTCAATTTTTTGAAATTATGTATAAATTGAAATATATTTTCCTAGCGTGTGCGTAATAGTACATTGTGTGTTAAAAGTGATGAATAAGTAATTACGAACGAGAGTACTAGAAGACCGAAGTCGAAGATCTTAAACTTATAATAGACTCCCGTTTGTAATTCCTTATTTACCACCCTTATTACACAACTTACTATTTGGCGAATTTTCTTACGAAATGGCGAATTTTCTGTAAATCTGTTGTTTCACGGAATAAGGCACTTTCCGAGCTGCTGCTGTCTAAAAGCTGATTAAAAAACTAAGAGATTTTACGGCTGGCAGGAGTAAGTAGTCCGTCCAAATTTCAACATCTGTCTTTTTCAATAATACCTTGCCTACTCCCGACATAGGTGCTGTAAGTTCTGAGTGCGTAAGATTATAGTTAAAGCTCTCTCATTTACGTGCTTAATTTAGGTACTAGCATTTAATTTTAACCTCCAACGCTACTGAAAGCTTGTCAACGTTCTTGCCTAACTTGGTGTTTTTGCAGCGCTAGCGATTTTGACGTAACATTATTATACTTAATAGATTATTTATGCAAGATGGATCACTTTACCCGTTTACTGCTGCCTCATATGGGTGAAATAGATGCTCGTGTCATAAGTACAATTGCTGCTGTCAGCGTACATTATAGGAAGGTACTGTATTGAACGTTATGCTTTTTATTATGTCTTGGGAATTGTTTTCAATCAATAAGCAATTCTCTGATAAAAAAATGCTAATAAATATCAAACGAAACGTGAAGATTTGTGCAATTATTAGGTTCAATAAAAAACCCACTAAAATAATGGCAATTTTTCTAAAATAAAAATAGCATAGAGAGATAATATCACGTTTTTTTTTAGATTAGACATCTAATTGTCGTAGTCGCATATTTTGAAGTAAAACTATCAACTTTGTACTTTTTTGTTTAACTCGTATTTAAATTGAAATTAAAAGCATTGGCAATTTGACAGATAGGTTAAAACCAGCATAAAAGAAAAACCGGCCAAGTGCGAGTTGGGTTTGGGGAAAATAACATTTAAACTTTGTGAATAAAATTAAAAACCATACGTGTCTTATACTTGTAGGGAGGAGCCTCCTTCATTTTTAATTTTACTTATTTTTTATTATTTGTTGTTGTAGGCGCAATAAAAATACACATTATTATGTAAATTGTAACTGTCTACTAACTACAATTTTCGAAAGACAGCCCTGTGACAGACAGACGGACGAACGGACAAAGAACCAACAGTTCCATTTTTTGCCACCCTTCGTGTACAGAATTCTGCATATATCTAAGCGGTTATTAAAAGTGGCGCTTCGTAAATCAATATTCTACACAAAGTTTTTAAAGCATAATTATGTTTATTGGTTATCATTTCGAGTGTGTAATGTATTTTTAAATAATACGATGCTTAGGCTTAGGCTATAGACACCCACCGATATTTTTAATTTTGCTCTATTTTTATTATTAATTTGTAAATTTCAGCTGCTTTCTTGTTACGGTTCAAGATATAAAACTCTGTGATAGAGAGACGGACAGCGAAGCAACAGTAACATTTGCCATCCATTTGACAGAACCCTAATTATTGTATTGTATTGTAAAACTCTCTAAAATTAACAGATAACAAGATAATAAGATCTGTAAAGGCGAACTTATCCCTTAAATGGATCTTTTTCAGTTAACCTGAGCTAAGTTTAGCTAAGCGGTTATTTAAAGTGCCTCTTCGTAAATCTATTCTGCGCAAAGTTTTTAAAGCAGGGGTGCCCCCAAAGGCGCCGTCATCGGGCCTGTGTCAACCCTCTTCGTGATTATTTATACATTAACATGGTACCCAGATTAAAGATCATATTCAGGGGTGGTGCGGAAAAGATCATAATAAAGAAGTAATTGGATTTTATACAGCCATTCGTTGACTTAGTATAAATAAAAAAAGATAATTGTATTACATAAATATTATGTTATGTTATGAAAAAATCGTCACACTTATTTACCGCCCTTAAGACACAATGTACTATTCTGCAAAGTTTCTTATGGCACATTTTTCTTCACAATGATGGTCTTTCCAAAAGCGCGTAGTATAAAAGTGACATGTAAAAGATCCCTTTGCGGCCTACTACTACAGAATAAACGTTATGTTTTTTTTATAAATATCTATAAGTCTCTCTGTCTGTTACCACTTTACATTTAAACTGCCGAATCGATTAAGATAAAATCTTATATGTAGATAGTTTGAAATCCTGTCTAAAACATAAAATACTTTTCATACGGAAAAATTGTATAATTCCCGTGGGACCACGATAAAGGAATTCTTTGCAGTTACAGGTAACATCCTAGTATGGGCTGTATCTAAATCATAGTAACGTCCAGTTACTACAGACCTATAATTAAGAGTGGCTGGTTCCCTGGTTCCCTGACTGTAATATGCATTAATATATCTGTCACAACGGAGCGTGCAAAAATATTTGACACGTTCTTCCGGCCCTAGAAATAGAGTCGTGTCAGATATTTATGTTCGATTTGCTGGTCTTCATCACCAATATCAGTCATGATATAGGTGATGGAGACCTGTACATATGCAGATGTCCAGAGGCGATCATTTGCGGTGAGCCGTGGACGGCTGGAAGTGATCTTGGGATAACGAGGCTTTCAGATATCCTAACTAATGTTATTACACGCGTTCACTCACAGCCGGTTTAGATATAGAACTTAAAAGTGAGGGCTATCACGCTTGGTGTACAATAGTACCTACATTATTGTCTAGGCCTGGAGGTAGCAAGTCGAGTATAGATCTATCCCTAGTATAGATTTAGACGGACGAGCTCGAGTCCATTTAAAAATATGAAGCCAGCCCATTGCTGTTTCAGCCGAGTATATTTAAAAATAAACGAGAGAGGCAACAAGGGACAAAAATAAATGAAGCTGTAATTGACATAAAATATTAACGAAATAATCTGTAATAATATTATCATAAATCATAATATTAGGTCTAATTTATCTAAACGCCGGGATAGTTTTTATCCCTGAAAATATTATAAATGTGAAAGTAGCTACATAACTCTTCACGCTGAAACCGGTGAACCAATTGGGATGAAATTTGGTAGGAAAATTGTTTGAGACCGTTGGAAGGACATGGATAATATTTAACCCTGAATAACTGTAAAGCTCGCACGAAATAGTGATACGCGAATTATTCGCAAACGGAGTGGTGGGCAAAAGCCAGTAAGGGGTATAATATTATATCTAAAGTTCCATATCTCAAAACTGGCTTAACCGATTTTGATGAAACATGTCTAAGAACCATCGCTAGAAAACCTGGTTTTCAAATAAAAAAACCGCATTCAAATCGGTCAACCCGTTTAAGAGCTACGGTGCCACAGGCAGATACACAGATACACATAGCGGTCAAACTTAGAACACTCATTTTGCGTCGGGGGTGAAAAGTAAACGAAAACGTTATCAAATTAAAAAAAAAACTAACCACGAAATTGAGGCGGTAAAAACGCTGTCATCATCATCCCAGCCTATATATGTACGTCCCACTGCTGGGCACAGGCCTCCTCTCAGAAAGAGAGGGCTTGGGCCGTAGTTCCCACGCGGACCCAGTGCGGATTGGGAACTTCACACACACCATTGAATTGCTTCGCATGTCTGTGCAGGTTTCCTCACGATGTCACCGTAAATGATAAATTTCAAATGTAATTCCGCACATGAATTTCGAAAAACTCAGAGGTGCGAGCCGGGGTTTGAACCCACGATCCTCTGCTTCAAAGGCGATAGGTCAAACCACTAGGCCACCACGCTGTACTGACACGGAAATGAAAAATTACACAGCGTGTCGACACCATGCAGCGCTGGTACAGCAAACTGGCAAGACGTGACCACCACCGTATTATTGAATCACAGACATATAAAACGGGCTCCGCCTGCGCCCGATAAACAGCTCGAGTTTCGCTGTTATGTGAAACAGAAGATTGTATCAGCGTTCCTGCGATTTGCAACAACAACTGACAAGTACAGCGTAAATGCATTATGCTATAGTGAGTTTTATTTCTCAACTAGCTTTTACCCGCAGCCTGGCTCACGTAAGCTAGGAATCCTATTAAATCTTGCAGTTGAACTGAATTTCCGGGATTGAATGAGAGTTCATAATAAAAAAAAAGTTGAATAATATTCTAGAACAATGTTAAGTAATATAAAGTTCAACAGTCATACATTTAAAATCGTGATCAGCTTAGAATAATTCTGATTCTAATACTCGTAATTCTAGATATGAATCGTTTTTCGTGATGTCTAAAAAAAACCAACTCAATGTAAAAGACGCTTTGTACGAGTAATCAGGAAACGCATAGCTTATTATTTTGCAATCGACGAAGTGAAATTAAAACCTAGCTGTTATTTTGCCGTCGTTTCGCGAACTGTCAACAATGAAGACACCGCGTGTATCGAATGTCACACTCATTCCCGGTAGTCGCTGCGCAGCGAATAAGCGAAATACAACACCGAGCCCCAGTCACGTACGGGCAGGTTAACCGATGGGACAAAACTAAATGTGGTTTAAACTGTCATCATCATATTAAATGATATTGTAGCGGATAACTTTAAATTTAGAATAGATGGTCGTATATTACGCACAATATTGGAACAGAACAAACAATAACGCACGCACACACACACACACACACACACACACAATCATATTTGCTTCACTCATAGATATTAGTGATTGAGACTCGTATGTTTTTCTATTTGTTGTGAATCCATACCTACTGTATCTATATTGTCATAAACGAATGTTCTAGTTACTAAATAAATATCACGGGACAATTCACACCAATTCTTGTGTTATGGGTACTAAGCAACGGATAAATATAATTATATAGATACATACTTAAATACATATTAAACACCCAAGACCCGAGAACAAACATTCGTATTTTACATACAAATATCTGCCCCGACACGGGAATCTCAAGCTTCGTAGTCAGGTTCTCTAACCACTAGGCCATCTGGTCGTCAAACTACTATTACGTACTACTACGTACTATTATTACGTATCTACTGTGGTAACCTATTATTCGCCATGTAACATTTTAGTTAAGTGTACAAATCGAAGAAGATCTACGAATTAGCATGCGCAGCAAATTCATATTCATTGCAAAGTCATTTACATAGTTATAAAAGCATGTGAACCATGTGGAGCTAAACTCGATTTAAGACGTGAGTTAGGCGTTACTATATCATTTAACTTACTACACTCTCTCTTACACTCTTTCTGGTGTACAATAAAGAGTAGAGTTGTATTGTAATAGGAACTATATTTTCTGTCACTTAAATTTAGATTTGTCACTAAACTGCGATACCCTAATTATTATATCTATCCCTAAAAAATATATTTATTGGTCCTCAAATTAATCAAATCTGTCTCTAAGTATGAGTCATCAGATTAATGTAAACCTTTATCCTAAATTATAATGTGATCATCAAAATTCCATCACCAAAATAATAGATTTGTCACCTAATAATTAGATAGAATCTTATGCAAAGAAACCTTTAATTGTTCTTAGCGTTCGCAATCATAACTTTCGCAATTTGGGTATCTTGCAATCAATCAAAGGTCAATCATCACGTAATAGCGATTTTTAATTTATCGCTTAGGTACCTGCGGGACCTAAGAAATTTTTCGATACAAAACTATCCTGTTTCCACTCGAGTCTCAAGCTATCTCCAAGAAAAAAATCATCATGATCGGTTCAGTTTTTTAAGCATGAAAGCGTAACAAACTAACTCACATTCGCATTTATAATAATTAGTTCTAATTTTAAAAGCATAAGGTAGTCCTATTGATGGTCACTCACTGTCCCAATAGTTGCCAACTTAAATTTTATTAAAATATGCAATCAGCACGGTGTTTTATTATTCATTAGCATGTCGAACACTAGGACATTTATTATAGGTACTAACATTGTCTTCTTGTTTGAATTTCTTGCTTCTTCTTATCAATTATCATGTAGAAACGTTCCAGGTCGACACTTCCACTACGTCACATCACACGTTGTACCAACAAGACCACGTGACTGTGAGGTAATGGCCATTTCAACCCTGAACTTCTTCGCTCTTCTGTGCCCTTCTTTCATTCTTCTTGCTTGTTTTTGAACGCTCAAAGTTTTCAACGCTTCCAGAAAAATAGGACGTAGGTAGGTAAACGTGGAAAATCGCAGCGTTAAAGCAAATTATAAAAAACACGACAAGTGTGTAAAGTAAAGATTATTTAAAAAAATGAGTACCATAACTTTTTTTCCTGAATGTTAGAGTTGATCCAGTCTCATTGTTTGGGTTTGTTATTTAGGAAGAAAATAAACAAAACAATCAATCGCCAATGCAAAGTCATTCGCGATGTTTTTGCTAGCTGTTAAGTAAGGTGTAAGTAAATACGTAACATAAGTGTAAGTAACATTTCCTTGAATCAGCGTGCTCAAATGCAATTCGCAATAGCAAGTAGGTAAGTACTAACGTATGGCGCGTCAACACACAATATAATTGTTAAATATGATATATGGACCAGTTTGTAGAAGCACAATAAATAAATAATTCTCAAAAGACACCTAAAGTCTTTCTTACATGACTTCGCTAAAGCGAAGGCGCGGATTATGTAAAATTATTATTATGCCCTTTTGGTTGTAATATTGGATCATTGGTCATAAAATATATACACTGTTTAACAAATAATTTGTACTAAGTATATTAGCAGAAGGTTAGGTTATGTACAGCGTCGGCGCTGGCACTGGTAGAGCTAGAGGAGAAGTCGCTCTAGGTCCCAAATGGCAACAGGCGCCATTTTCCAGCTTTCAGAGCAAAGTAAAATAATGATGGCGCATTTTGAGAGATGTGGAAGTGGTGTAGACAATCTCACTCTATCTTGATGAAGGACTAGGCCGCTGGTTACGTGAATATTTTTCAGGATCTTTTAATTATGATTGACAAATATTTGTCATGTCCAAAGTTTTAGGCATTAAAGAGGTGACTATCGTGAATCAGAAAATTCGATTTTAAACTTTTACATAAGTTCAGTTAAACTATCTCAAAAATTTACTGAAGTAGATTCCAGATTAAGTTTTAGACATTCTGTATACCTATTTAATTAAATTGTAAAAAAAATACTTTCTTTCACTTTCTAATAGTGCAGTTTAAACGAAGTAGAAAAAGATTCTTTATGCTTAAAACACAAACAATTATATAATTACTATCTTCACTGAAAAATAATGTGACATACCTTACAGTGTAGGTCGGACGGCGCCGAAGCGCAGGCGGGAGTCATTGGGCGAATGCGCCTTGCCTTCCTCGGATCGACGCCTGCGCATACAACTGGAAGGTAAAGGAATAAGTTTAATTACGGTGTTTTGAAGAAGTAAATAGACTAACCGACTCCTCAAAGTGCAGCCAAAACTCTTAGACCTAGAATCATGAATGTTGTAAGCTTAATCCCTTCTTAGTATTGGTAGATAAGGAATAAGAAAGAGTTTTCTGAAATTATCTCGGGTTAGAATATTTATCCCCAGGAGCGAAATAGCGGGCTTCATTAATTAATTAGATATATATGTATGTAATGATAGAAACAGTTTTATACGCCAAAGTAAAATTAGGATTTAGTGTGTCCGTTAGATTTGCTAATATTTATTTAAAAGCAAAATATTAACTCGTTTAAAGTCTGAGACCACCCCACAGAGTCTACCAAACTATTGTATTGTCACCGAACTTACGTCAATACGGCTTATCCGATATCAGGATGTGGTCGAAAAATAGTTTAAAATTTTTGATACCTCAAATAATAATAGCTTGTAAAAAAATAAACCTTATCAAGGTCTTCACTTAATACGCTGTTTTCGAAAAAATACTTTAGATAACATTGAAGTATAAATAGATAAATTACTCACAATCATGATCAGACATCACACAATTATCATTTAGTACTCATAGCGTAGACAAATTAAATTGCGTCGATTTGTTATTCCTTACTACGTACTAGGTTGTTAACTGTCTCTATGAAGCAAATTCTGATACATTTTACAACTAAAAAGAGTCTGAATATTGACAACGTGAGCCACGGGACAAATTATTATATATTTTTTCACTGTTCACATTATCAATATTCAGAAACTTAATAGATGTGCGATGTACCAGGATTTAAGTAATTAGATACATACTTCATCGGTTGACTGTAGAGTAAATAATAAATAAATAAATATAACGGGACAATTCACACCAATTAACCTAGTCCCAAAGTAAGCTTAGCAAAGCTTGTGTTATGGGTACTAAGCAACGGATAAATATAAGTATATAGATATAGATACATACTTAGATACATATTAAACACCCAAGACCCGAGAGCAAACATTCGTATTTTTCGTACAAATATCTGCCCCGACACGGGAATCGAACCCGGGACCTCAAGCTTCGTAGTCAGGTTATCTAACCACTAGGCCATCTGGTCGTCTAGCGTTAGTAGGTACATACCTAATTGGTGTCACTTACTGTTTGTTGCAGGAGTTGTTTATTCCGGACAGCTGGCAGAACAGGCAACTGCAGCTGTCCAACTGCGGGTTGTGCAACTGCTCTTTGTGCCAACTGCTCGCCATATCATCTAAGTATTTAAGAACATGATTACCTTCTTACGAGTATATCATTATTATAGCTACCAATTTTAGGGACTGAAATTTCCACTGAATTTTTTTGAAAGTTAAAGAAAACTTACAAATTTGCCTGATCAATACTAGATTGTCCCAAATATAGCTAACTATTTTAAGTAGAAACAAAAACCTTGAACTAACTAAAATATTCGCAAACGAGGCAGTGCACGTGTTTGTTGTTAAAGCCATAAATTTTCCATGTTATTTTCCATTACTTATGCATAAAATAAAATATAACATAATGTTAAAAATCACGTCATTATTTCATCCCAGCCTATATACGTCCCACTGCTGGGCACAGGTCTCCTCTCAGAATGAGAAATAAGTTAAAAATAAACTCTTAAAATCTATCTATAGTTACAATTTTTAAGGGAGTTTCAAAAGCTCTTTCAAATATGAGCATCTATTAAGTAAATAAATATCATAGGATACAATTTACACCAATTGACCTAAGCCCCAAACTAAGCAAAGTTACGCTACTAAGTTACTAGGCAACGGATAAACATAATAACTTATATAAATAAATATATACTAATATTATATACTTATTCATACAAATGTCTGCCTCGACCGAGGATCGAGCCCGGGACCACGACTTTCGTAGTCAGATTCTCTTACCAGTGGGCTATCCAGTCGTACAACAGTAGGTACCTACAGCGTTTCCCATTTGCCGGGTCGCGACCCGGTACCGGGCCATCAAAATAAAATACCGGGTCGCAACATTCCCGCCTTGTTTTAAAAATAATACCTACTACGTAAATCGTAAAAGTATTTAAGTGGGGCACGAAGGGGCAGCGTGAAAATTAGCGGGCCATGGCAGAACAATGTTTGGGAAGCACTGTTCACTGGCATGTCGTGAAATTAATTATAGTTTAAATATAAATGTAACTTACGGTGCGGGACGGGCGGCTACCTGCGCAAGAGTGGGCTGCGCGAGGCATGCTCGCGGCTCCCGCGGCTCGCTGACGCAGCACGACGCTGCACACTCCAGGGGAATGCCACTATTTGTTTACAACTAGCCCTTACTCCTGGCTTCGCTCGTGTAAACCAGTGGCCGTATTGTCTAACGTCCAAAGCCAAATTCCCCATCTCTTTCTTCCCTCGTCTTACACCGTGTGGCAGAAGGAAGTGGTGAAAACGATTGTCATTAAAGTGATTGTGAGTCATATTGATATTTCGGGAATTTGCTAAATTCCAACGGAAATAACAGAACCTTATGGATGGTCTTCATCAGCGTTGTACGAAGATTATACTGGTAAAATTTCATGTTATTTGACTTAGCGGCTAAAATTTTGGAATGTTATGCAGATGCCGTAGGTACATCGCGATAATTAAGCCTGCGTTATTCCATGAATCCAGCTATTTACATACAATATTTTATTCAAACCCGTTCAGCCGTTTTAGCGCGCAGCCTTCCTCGAGACGATTGCCTGATGGAGGTTTGTAATCGATTCCTCCGATTAGTATATCTGATTAATATAGAGCAATGATCTATCAAAAAGGTTTCTTAGACTTCACATTTTTCGTACACAATTATCTTATCTACCTCAAGCTTCGTAGGTAATAGTTAGGCTCTCTCTTACCCCTAAGTTATTCGGTCGTGTATAAGTAAGTTTTTTTTTTGTTAGCCTATTTTTGTGTCCCACTGCTGGGCAAAGGCCTCTCCTCTCTTGCTCCACTTCTGCCTATCAAAGGCGAGCTCCCGCCATCCCACATTATAGGCATCTAAGTCGTCCCTCCATCTACTCTTCGGTCTGCCTCTATTACGGTATCCGTCACAAGGGACCCATTCCGTAACAATTTTGGCCCAACGTTCTGGGTTCATTCATTCGACAGACATGTCCAGCCCAGTTCCACTTCAACTTGCCGCCCGTCTTTACGCCCACGTCAGCAATTCGAGTCTTAAGTAAGTATGTATTATAAAAAAAAAACTACAATGGAAAATCTTTGCAAACTCGTTTTTTGCACACCAGCTCTGAGGAGGGGCCTTATTATTTCTTAAATTAATCAGGTAGATGTCATGGCGCGCTCGCTATGCTCATTCGACTCGCGTGCTGTGGTTGCAATTGTGCCTAAAAAAATCTCCTCCCTTCGCTCGTCGTCGTACCAAATTTTTTGAAAACTTAAATTGCCAGTAAAAGCACAGAATAAATAATAGTACAAGTAGCAAAAGTGGCCAATTAAGTGCATTACCAAAATCTGTTTGAAGTAGGAAATATTTGGGCGTTTCCAGAGCTGGTTATGTAAGATATAAGTAATTGTACGAAGATGCTTTCTGACTCATAGTACTAAACTTATAAATCTAGGGGCACGGTAGTCAAGTAGCCAAGTCGAGCAAAACAAAAACAAAGGCACGGCCGTACCATACTTTTCTCGAAGCCATTCAGGCTATTTTCAACATTTACTTTTACAATAAAATATTCCCGGCTAAATTGTCTTCACTTTTGTCATAAAGCTCCTTCTTAAAACCAAGACCAATATGTTGTGGGCGCCTGGATCGTGTCATATTGCCTATGAAACTTGTGACGCAGCGTTCCCGGCTAAATCAAGGCTTTAACTATAGGTATAGGTACAGTTATGTGTTATATTTGTACCTATATTAGGTACTTACATTGCATTGTTATTTATGTAAGTCCAATGTAACAGGAAATGTGTGCACCGTGTTTTTCTTGATTCCCTGTAACTTCGACATACGGCTGACTTCATTGATAGAAACTACCAATAACTTTACAATCATTGTTAAAGGTCAAATTGTGAACGTTGCTCAAACACTAAGGCCGTCTTGCAGGAAAAAATAAATCTAGATTTAGTAGTTAATCCAGGCTTAAGCTTGAAAGTTCCATACAATTTGACTAAACTGAGCTTAACGCTAACTCGAGATTTATGTGTTTACTGAAAGTGGGCCTAAGAGCGACGTTGTATTAAGAGAGGTAAGAGACACAAAAAACTCACTTTTTAGGGTTCCGTACCCAAAGGGTGCCAACGGAACCCTATGACTGAGACTCCGCTGTGTCTATCTGTCTGTCTGTCTGTCCGTCCGTCCGTCCGTCTGTCACAGGGCTCTATCTATTGAGTCGTAATAGCACACTTGAAATTTTCACAGATTATGCATTACTGTGGCCGCTATATGTAACAAACACTAAAAACAGAATAAAATAAATATTTAAGGGGGCTCTCATACAATAAACGTGATTATTTAGCCGTTTTTTGCTTGATATTAATAACGAACTAAAAGAATTTCCTTGCTCACCCGCGACCTTACGATAGCTAAGCTTATGCAAAATATGCGTGTTCATGCAGTTCCTCCACCACCACATTGTAAGAACACAAACAAATCACACAAACACATCTATCACCACCACCACACTACACTGACTTTGGTGATAGATGGGTTTGTGTGATTTGTGTGTGTTCTTACAGTGTGGAGGTGAAGGAACTGCATGGACACGCATAATTTTGCATAAGCTTAGCTATCGTAAGGTCGCGGGTGAGCAAGGAAATTCTTTTAGTTCATTGATATCCTCCGCAAAGTAACGCCTGATTCAATCATCATCATCATCATCCCAGCCTTTATACGTCCCACTGCTGGGCACAGGCCTGCTCTCAGAACAAGAGGGCTTGGGCCATAGTTCCCACGCGGGCCCAGTGCGGATTGGGAACTTCAACTGATTCAATAAATGATATTAATAACGGCAACGCAGGCAGACGCTTGAAATATTCACAGACTATTTAGTTATATAATCACTTTAATAATAAATATTAGAGATGGGCCGAATGTGGTTTGAACCGAATACGAACTTCGGCCGAACATTCGGTAAAAATAAAAATTCGGCCGAATTTCCGCCGAACTTCGGTTCAATAACCTGCCTCTAGTAAATTTTAAATACGAGTAGATATATAAGAAGAAATTGTTACATTTGATTGTTGAAAACACCTTCAATGATTTAAAATACTTTTAATAATAATATATATCACAGGACACTTACTTAACACCAATTGACCTGGTCCCAAATTAAGCAAAGCTAGTGTTATGGGTACTAGGCAACGGATACACATACTTAAATAGATAGATGCATACTTAATTAAGTACATATTAAACACCCAAGACTCGAGAACAAACATTCGTATTTTACATACAAATATCTGCCCCGCCCGGGAATCGAACCCGGGACCTCAAGGTTCGTAGTCAGGTTCTCTAACCACTGGGCTATCCGGTCGTCTGTTGCTGTTTAGTTCATTTTTGTTCCATATTTTACCGAAATGCCAGACATGCATTTATTAATTTCAGTCCAAGCAGTAGGTTATTTCTTTCTAGTGCCGAATGTTCGGCATTTAAATCGATTTTCGTCCGAATTCCGAAGTTAAAACGAATTTCGGCCCATTTCTGATAAATAATTAAAATAAAATAAAATAAATATTTAAGGAGAGCTCCCATACAAAAAACTTGTTTTTTTGCCGTTTTTTGCTAATATCTAATGTTGTATAGATAATAGTACGGAATCCTTCGTGCGCGGTCCGACTCGCGGTTTTTTTAACCTTCTTTTGCTAAATAAGTGTGAATTAAAAACACTAAAAAACGCTACTGGTAGGTAGATTAAGGACCTTCGAATTGTTTTACTGCGCATAACTAATTATCTTAATTCAGGATTATCTTATAAATTAAATAGGTATCTAGTAAGAGTAAGGTTATATTTAAAAGATAATCCTAAGTGTCATAGAGAAATTATGTAACTTCATTTGACCGCTCGAATGTTCCCTTAAAGTTTATTTGTACCTACTCTTTATTGTACAAAAGGAAGTACAAAGGTGGACTTATTCCTGAAAGGATCATTGGCAGTCAACCTTTGAGCGGTAGAAAAGAGCAATCAAAAAACAAGGATCGACGAATAGAGCAAAACATTTGAATAAATTTAAATGCATATATATGTAAACCCCAAATACCTAAATATACACAATAGGTCTATAATACACATAGGTCTATAGTTTGTCAATTGTGTTTTGTTTATTTTCTTTTGTACAATAAAGAGTTTACATACATACATATATAAAACAATAATATATCTGTAACTAAACATAAAATAAATAAATATACACATTTACATCCTACTGAAAAACAACGTTGCGGCTTGCCGTAACATTATGCTGAGTGGGGCCCACTTTATACTATTCGATGTTATTTTTATTCTTTCCATCTAATGTATTTTTATATGTATCGAATATGTGTAAATAAATGTTTCTCTCTCTCTCTCTCTCTCTCTCTCTCTCCATACACAAGTATAAAGGATAATTACTTACTAAATAATCAAGAAACTAAAGTGTGAGCGACATCTTCTTCAACGTCTCCCTGAACGAGTATACGAGGAAGATTGTCGGACAGTGATCGGCAATAAATAGTAAAGTTAACGGAAAACAAAAATAACACGGTATAGATAGAACGCGAACGCAAACACCCAAACTGAAATAAGTAAGTACTTACCTACATTCGTACCAGCTAGACAGGACTACTAAGTAGGTATGCCGCCCTAACCTTAAATACTTATATAAAGTAGTCAGAGTAGTTAGTCTAACTTCAGTAGATAATCTACTCCTTTTTTAAGGTTCCGTAGTTAAAATGGCAGAAGCAGAACACTTTTATAGGTTCGCTGTGTCTGTTTGTCCACCTGTCCGTAGAATGAAATAGTGGTAGCTTAGTGGTTTGACGTTAGGCCTCTCAAGGCTCGCACTTTTAAGTTCGGAATGTATGTGCGTAACTACATTTTAAATTTACCATGGGCTTTACGGTGTAAGGAAACTTGCATAACCCGGCGAAGAAATTCAATGGTGAGTGTGAAGTTCTGCGTGGTAACTACAGACTATAAGCTATCTCAGTCCAACAGGTGGCCTGTTCCCTACAATGCCGTTACTCTACTGTAAGAATAACTAAGTAAAACTATTTTTTCACACCTCTCCTTCAGAAAAGTAACTTTTCCTCCCTGACGAGAAGGAGCAAGGTGCAACTTTTCTGTTCAAGGCTTTTCTAAGTATTTTATTGCAAATGCCATTTTTTGAAATTGATAATTGTAAAGCCAATCCATTTTCTATGCTGGTTGTTCTTTAATAATATTTAGAATTTATTTTTTTCAAATTACTTAATGCTCGGTGTGAAAAGTTGTATGAGCGACTCGGGAGAAAAAATATTTTCATCTTGGGCGTTAACACTTGAATCCCTCATTCTGCTCAGGATTCTACTTTAGAATCCCTCGCTACGCTCAAGATTCTATTGTAGAATCCTTCGCTACATTATGGATTCAATGTACACCCTCGCCGTAAATACACCATTTTGCTCCCTTGTGACACAAATAACTATTTAGTATTTCCCGAAATTCCTACGGGCAAGCAATCGGTGACTATTTCAGTAGGTAAGCAACTTAAGCAGAGTTTAGACTTGCAAGAAAAATCGTGCAAGTTGCATTACATTGCGTGGCCGCAAGCCAACGAGTTTGTAGTGGTCAATCGAGCGCCGCAATGTAATGCAACTTGCACGATTTTTTGCAACTCGGCTTTAGATGTTAAGTGTGATATGAAACATCTGGAATTTTATAAGTTACTGCCGTATAGTATTTAGGTAGGTACCTATCATATAGAAACATTTGACACCGGTAGAAAACAACAAGTATTAACGCATCTAGGGTAACATTGACGTAATTCTCGTGTACCTACCTAGATACTTATATATATATCTACACTAATTATTATAAAGAGATGTGATTTTTGTACAATTGTAACGAAAAACTACTTATTGGACCGATTTCAAACCTTTAAAATGCTACGTTATCCTAAAACATAATTATTTTTATATTTATTACCTACCATAAATAATTAGGGACGTACGGGTACTATAAAAACTTCAATAATGTAACCAAAGGTGTAAAAAAATTGCCATAAAAATAAAATGTTTTTCATCGCAAAATGGAAAAAAATGTTCTACAATATTAAAACCGGCCAAGAGCGTGTCGGACACGCCCGAAATAGGGTTCTGTAGCCATTACGAAAAAAATAAGTAATATTTTTCTAAGGATTTCGTATTTTGTACGGAATATTCCGGGTTTAGGTATAATTTACTCTTAAACTACCTACAAATAATCCTCAAGAAAACTTTACCGTTATAGTTTACCTTGTAAGTTTGACATAATTACTCCCATCCTGACTTTTTCAAATTTTTCCCACCTGTTTATATTTTAGAGGGGGGGGGACGCTCGATTTTAATGAAAATTTGCACTTTCAAGTTGAATATTTTGCAAACAAATCACTGAATCGATAAATCGTTTTAGCAACCCCCTAATGGTTTTAAAATACCTATCCAACGATACCCCACACTACAAGGTTGGATGAGAAAAAAATCACCCCCACTTTACGTCTATGGGAGGAACTCTAAAAAAAATATTAGTTTTTTTTATTGTACCATTTTGTCAGCATAGTTTACATAGGTTATATATTTTTGCAAAATTACAGCTTTCAAGCATTGATAGTCTCTGAGCAAAGCTGCGGACGGACAGACAGACAGACAGACATGGCGAAACATGAGGGTTCCGTTTTTGCCATTTTGGCTACGGAACCCTAAAAAACATATCAATATCTACAAAAAACTTCGCGATACCATATTTACAACTATTGCAGTTATTTCACACACAATAACTACTTTTCCACAGAACTTAGGACGTTAGTACCTACTATTATAATATTGTGTGCCTTATAGGTCTGTTACTTTTCACTTCTCATGCTCGTAAAGTTGGTATTTATGCTGGATCTAGAGGACATAAAATTACTTTTATCTACACTCCATATATAATTCCTCAATTATGCGTTAAAACCATATGTAATGACAAGCATTTAACAACATTAGATCCCATATATAAACACGGCTGTATAGGTAATGGTCATTTCGATTACATGAAACGGCTGTATCGTAATGGTCATTTCATACATCATTACAGCACTCGGGGCGCCGCGACCACGTGCAGCAGCAGGTCGTCGCGCGCGCAGCGGGTGCAGCTCGTGGGGCAGACATACCTACCTAGTTCTCGTTAATGCCGGTCATTCTCAATGGTTCTTGAAAACATGATAGAGGATTTAATATATGGATATAGGTAAAATATTGTATGCAACTGTACGTAATAAGGCCTTAAAACACTCATGTGACCCTATTATGAAACTCGGCTACGCCTCGTTTCATAGACCCACACTCGTGTTTTAAGGACCCCTATTACGATACAGTTGCATAAAATACTATTTCACCTCAGCACCTCAAACAGGCAGGTTTTGCTATAAGAAATCAGTGAGCAAAATGCGTGTGACAAAGTAACTTTTTAATTGTTTTTTTTTAATGCTGAGTACAGTGTTGGATCTACTCACCTCACTGAATTCCAAATATTTGAACTTCACTTTGATCTGTCACTTCTCTTCAACACGCGAGAGATAGGATCAAATGTGTTAAGTTATTAAAATCTTAAATTAAATTTATGGTATTAAAAATATATCGATACTTACCTAATAAATTACATGATAACGAAATATTTCCAAAATGTTAATTTTCTTGATCTTTTAAATAAAGTATGCAACCTCGTTGCACGAAAGCCGCTTCTCTTGTTTTTTTTATACAAGAATTTCGTATACTGCGCCTCTACAGTTGGAATAAATATTTGTCAAATTGAATGAATTTGTAACAAATCTATTTATGTTTATGTAATATAAATCTTAATAAAATCATATTTAAAGGTTAACATTTATAATAAATTATAAGTAAGTTTATTGTTCAACCTTTTTAATGACCCAAAGATGAGGCTTTTTACAGTAAGTATTAAAAAATAAGTATGACATATATTTTACAAGAAGGTCTAAGTTCAAATTACAATGCATGTTATGAGTATGAGATTTGTATTGTACTTACCTACTGGACACTTTTTCGTTCCGAATTCAAAACCTCTCTACTTACCGCTTTTCAACAATGTTTGGCATTCTTAACTTTCTGGTGACTTTTTAAAGATGTACCTAATCGCGACTGTGCGTATAATCAAAGAGCATATAAACACTACGTTATGCGCATAATTTTTGAGTAAGGGTTTTAAATGTGATTATTATATTTGTTTCTTAATAATTGGATTACATTAAAAAAATGTGTTTGTTTTTTAAACAGGTAGGTATATGTAGTTTTATTCTTATGTTACCTTTAAAAACATTATGTTCTCACTGCTGAGGTGAAAAATTGGGTGTCACACGAGCCCAAAGTTTTTTTGCATCTTGTGTGTTTGAATCCCTTGCTTCTCTCAGGATTCTAACCTAGAATTACTCGCTAACGCTCGTGATTCAATTATAGAATCCTTCGCTTACTCGGGATTCAAAATCAACACGCAACAAAAAACAACTTTGCTCTCTTGTTGCACAAATAACTATTTACGCTCTATCGGTAATCAGGTGTCAACAGCCACAAACAAAAAAGTTTCTATGTCTTTTTTTAATAATTTTTATTTCATGTAAGTAAAACTAAAAATCAATCAAATCAATCAAAATAAATCAATAAAACTAAAAATTTATAATTATATAGAAAAATAAAAGGTTCCTAGTAAATGAACAGTTCTTCTCAATCGAAGTGAAAAGCAGAGTGTAAAACTCGAGCATTAAAAACCCTTCAAACTAACTCGTTCATCTATTGCTTACTTTTCAGCCTCTACAACAATGTAGGAGGTACCTACTATATTTTGTGTGCATACTTTTCTAAATAAGAACCAATAACATTGCACAACATGACAAAAGGTTTCTTGACAGGCGAAATATCGTTAGATGGCGTTAGTATCGTAAGAATCGTTTGAGGTTAGTCTTGCTTGCGATGGGCACCATTTAAAAAACTGTACAAATTATTTTGACGTACAGAACATAGAACATTTTTTTGAATTTTCTTTTGAATCATGGCGCAAGTCCTTTACCACTTGACGTAAAAAATTTAGCGTGTAAATAGGCTAATGCTAAGACAAAACTCAGTAAGTGGACAATCTATTTTGTGTGTAATAGGTAATAGACATTGCTCGCCTTATGAAAAACTCTCATCTTGTGTGGACTATTGTGGCTTTACGAACTTTGTCGAGCGTCATTTTTATCGTATCGCAGTCGGCTTCATTGAGATATCATCATGTCAGCTGAAAGACGTCCACTGCTGGACATAGGCCTCCCCCAAGGCTCTCCATTGAGGTATGTTAATCATTCATTCTCTTCTAGACTTGCTACACAGAAGAACAAATAGATCGCGGCCTGGGTAACAGTCATTATTCGAAGGTTTATCTGTGGTTTAATTTAACATTAACTAATCTAATCACAAACGTGACAGGAATTAAAAATTTACAACAAAGAATGATTGTTGGAAATCGATCCTCATTTTACGGCCTCCTCAATAGCTCGCTCTTTCTCGGTAATTACTATTACTAGTACTTATAACAAAACGTAGTGATTATTATAGGTATTCTTTCTCTTTGGGTACGAATATTGCTACTAAAAGCCGCAGCCAAAAGCGAAGTTTGAAGCCGTGGTGGCCGAGTGGTTTGACCTATGGCCTCTCAAGCAGATGATCGTGGGTTCAAGCCCCGACTCATACCTCTGAATTTTTCGAAATTCATGTGCGATATTACATTTGAAATTTACCACGAACTTTCATTGAATGAAAACATCGCGAGGAAACCTTCATAAACCAGCGAAGTCCCAATTCGCACTGGGCCCGCGTGGGAACTACGACCCAAGCCCTCTCATCCTGAGAGGAGGCCTGTGTCCAGCAGTGGGACGTATATAGGCTGGGGTGATGATGATTGCTACTAAACCTTGGAACTCCTTACGTGGAAGTTATGTATGATACCTACAATCATCTTCCAATGCTTCCCTGGCTTGCGTGTGATGGATGACTCTTGCAAACTGGCTTTGTACTAATAAGTGCATAATTCGAACTTCGTATCGTACCGTCCCGCTCACCGGCAGGGGAATAAATGTATTATGTAAAGTATTTTAGTGTTTATTGTGGCAATTTTTGTTTTTTTTATGTTAATTAATACGAGTGAGCGGGACGGTACGATACGCACTTCGATTTTAATAGTTAACCCCCTGTGCTGACTGATATTATAGTGAAGTCGAAGTCCCAGTTTTTATTTACGGAGGTTAACATACTGCCACAGATGATTCGGGTGACACTCTTTCCCGGCCCGGATAATACCGGGATGGAAATACCGACCGTTTTTCGTGTACACGCCCATAGAAGCTCCTGTCAGTTTCTATGGGCGTGTACACAAAAAACAGGGCCGGTATTTCTATGTCGGTATTATCGCCGGGAAAGAGTGTCACCCAGATGATTCAATTATAATGAAGTACTTGGGCGACTGGGCTTCGCACAAGCTAATACTCGAAGACACGTATTTTTGGATAAGATCAAGCTAGATCGATTGAAAGAAATACTCATTTAGAGGTATCAGATATAATCACCCCCATACTAAAATCACGAATCTGCTATTTAGGAAAAAATTAGATTTTGTACCCCAGGTGTCATTGAGCTCAAAATCAATTTTGTGCTAAATAGCAGATTCGTGACTTTAGCATGGGGGTGACGATATACCTACCTCTCCAATGCACTTCGTTCTTCTTTCTGCGTTAGAACTGCGAGTGCGTCATGTCGAGTTGAAGACAATAAAACACATAATTATCAATCATACAATATGTATTTAATATAAGATACAGTACTTGTGACAGGTGGACAAACCATAGTATTTTAAAAATCTTAAAAAATCACTACATTGAACAAAATTCAGGGTTCGAGATTAAATTAACATTCACTATTATTATTATGCCCAAAAATGTGATAAATAAATTGAGGTAGATTACCCACCAACTCGGGGTCAAATTATAAAATACAATCATATCGGATCTCGCCTTATAGGGATAAGCAAATAAAGACACATTAGACATTATACTATATAATTAAAATATCTACAAATTGAATAAGTAGTGCACACTATTTGGATACACAGGCTCCTCGTACTATTGTATTCTCGTCAAACATTTACAATAAAGGAGAACATTCATATAATAAACGCATAATATAGGAAACATGTTGGAGACAACGCGCACACTTATCGCTACCTATCCGCTCGCAGACGCAAACCAGATTACAGTCTAATGCAGGATAATAACAATACTATACCTATTTACATTCCTCCAGCCGCTTAGTCGCTATAAGCCATTACATTACGCGATGGTCACCTCGCTCGCTCCGTCTGCAAGCCAGCTGTAATATGCTTCACGCCTTCACATTCTCATAAACTACACGGATCGTGTACCATCTATTACGTCCGTGACTAAGAATAAGGCAGTGACTTTATTTACATTTAAAATGAGAAGAAAAAACGGTTCATCCGATGATCAAGTAATTAAGGGTTCCAGGACACGCAAAACCTACTAAACACATCGTTGGACAACACGCTATATGATTATAAATTGATGGCAGTGACAAAAATATAATTATTTCCTCACTTAAGAATATATCAATGTATCTTTTTCGATATAATTTAACACCTCACAAAGGTCGAGGTTTCACAAAATATGTCTCTGCCTAACGATTTCAACTCCTTACTTCTAGTCTACGGGGGCTATTTAAAATTTAATCCAAATTTTTATCGATCACTTATGTTACTACCACTTACACGAATGCCAATCGTCTACAATAATAATTGTACTTTAACGTCTTCACGTTTTGGTGTTCGAACATTATACACTTGCCTGTAAATCAGCGCGTGTGTAAGTGGATGGTACGTCGCGCCTTACAAAGTAATGCCAATTTAAATTTGTACTTAAGCATTTTATAGGCCAAATAGTCATAGAAAAACCATTAGGTTTACTTCGTTCAAGCGTAGATTAAAATGTAAATAATGGATCAAATGAGGGGCTCCCTCGTCGACCGCGGAATGGTAACGCACGAGACTGTCTCATGCGGTCTCTTGTCGCTAATTAATTACAATTCACTGCCGTTCTTATTTGAGATCAAATATTCAAGTCCATATTGTTACTCGGATAGAACAAAACAAATTTTGTCTTTTTGATTTTGGTGTCGAATTTCACTAAACAAATTAAATTACGTAAAAAAACGAGCCAATAAAATATGGCACTACGTTCAGTGCTGAAAATAATTACGCTAAATTTTAAATTTAATAAAAAAATAATCAGTTCATTGGAAATTCTCCAAAAGGAAGTCTAATTCTGTTTAAAGTAAGCATACGATTCCATAGACACACCCACAATCAGGCACCAACTTGACTATTAGAGAAATTTTCCTACGCTTCTTTGGGTTCGAGCCGGCGCTGCGAGCGCCCTTTAGGCTGCGGCTCCGCCGAGGTGGAGAGGAGCGGAGCAGAGCAGAGAGGAGACGTGTAGGGATCGACCAATCATATTAGTTGAATCCACATCTCGCCCCCGCCTCATTATCATCAGACGTGTATGGATTGGTCGATCCCTACACGTCTCCTATCCGCTCCGCTTGTCTCCGCAGCCTTCACGCTCTCGTCACAACGGTTCCAATGTCTTCATGGATCTAACCATCTCCAGGTTATCAAAACAGTTTGTATTAGAAAAACATTATTATTTATTCTATCCATCAAGACAAAGTTGCCAAAAGTGGCAACACAACCTGTAGATTATTAGACCAATGGATACAATTACAGTCTCCGCAAACGCCGGCCACAGTGCCCTCCACTCCTGAACAACAAGCGGCCGCGAGTAGCTCGCCCACGACTCGTGCACGTATGCACGGACTAACTTACATCCAACCACCACAATCATTACGCTAAGGGCGATTTACATACGTACTACGAACGTGTCTAATACATACAAACCGCTAAACCTGCCTATTTCATACAACAACGTCGCAAAGCGAGAGTGAAAAATACGATGGTATCTATAAGGATTACTCGCAGTAGTTCCTTTACTTCCTTTCTTTTCATACTAATAATTCTCCTTTTCTGTATTGCCTAAGGAACTACTGCGAATAATCCGTCTATTATTGTTTCGTTCACTATTCAAGATACACCATGTCCACGCAATTCATCCTAACTTATCACTACAGGCACTAACTAAAAATACTAGCGAGATCGTGTGAGCACAGAACACAATTTTTTTCACTTGTATGTAAAATACCTTATGGCTAAAAGGCATTATTAGTCTGACAACTTCTGTATAGTGACATCCAAAAGTTTAACACCTAAATTCTGCTATGGACATTAAAATATCAAAATCATTGGCATGGTGTGTTTGATAACTGTATATTATTGTTTTCCGTCTTGTCAGTTAACTAACAAGTAGGTAATTACTAAAGATTTTATTTCATGATAGCCGGTGTTAAGTTTTTTAGCTGTTATAACAATGAAAAACGCCACATCAAATTTCTACTCATGTTTTATAATCGCACATAATTATTGCTTTGCTTGACCGATCGCTTGAGAAAGATTACTTCTCAATAAATCAAAGTATTTCAAAGTACTTTACCTAATTTTCCAACTGCCAAGAGTACAGCAGCCAATAATCACTCGATGCCATTGTTTACACTAGTCTAATTTGTTCACGAATGGAATAAAATTTTCAGTGTTTTCAATCGTATGGCAGGAACATTCTGTAGCTGACGGAATTTGTGTTGAGTTAAAGGAATTAACACACAGCTTCACATTTTACAGATTGCAAAAACAGTGAATGAAGGAATGTATTTTAGTCATTTGGTTGATTGATTGCCCATACATACAATTTACTCTTAATTATTAGCGACAAGTAGATAGACACAACATATTTAACACAAAACGATAAAATTTGCTTACCTCAAAAGGAAAGATGAAACCTTATTTTCACTCGTGTGTATGCCTGTCTGTCCGCCCGTCACAGCCAATTTGCTCCAAAACTACTTGACGAACTGAGTTTTTATGGTTACTGTACCTATTCTAATGTGACATTAGAATGTGCTTAGGAATCGTTAACGGACGATTGAAGAACAGGAGTAGAAAAATACAGAACAGTTTTAAAAGAAACGTGAACAAATACACAAACCAAGAGATTTTTTATCCGATATCGATAAAACTTCTTTACGTTGTTAGCTATAATTATCGTTTTAGTCGGTAGAATGAAAAACCCCGCATGATAATATGCTGTGTGCTCGTTCACTTCAACTCAAACTCCGTTTACTAAGTAAGGCTTAGGTCATTTTTGACTGCAGTATTCTACACGCATGCATCATTTAGGTTCAACTGACTAGTGCTACGCTACAAGGGCAACTTGTAGACAACATAAACGTATGTCGAATTAGAGATTATTCTTATTTTTTTTAATCCCAACTCTAATCATTATAAAACTAATTATAGTAAGGTGTTATTGTGTGTTTCAAGTTAAATTATATCGTAGCTAGTAAGCTGAATCTGAAGGTAACGTGCGCTTAACAACAGTAAGAATATACAGTATTCGGCGGCAGTAAACCGTTTAGTACAATGTTGTGCGTGGAAATGAACCTGTCATTAATCTATAAGTCTCTTATCACAAAATGTTTATTGCTAACAGTACACTTGTCGTTGTTTACAAGTACAACGCTCTCGAATAGAATTAGAACTAAACACAACATCATTGGCAGTGTTGTTTTGTTCGAACGCACGCGGGCACAATACAAGAAGCTTCGGTAATATTCATTTGTCATTGAGACAGGTAATAAACAGTTGTAAGTACTAACTTTCGATGCATAAATAAGAGCTTATTGCCCTTAATACGCTCGAGTACTTTAAATAGGATGAGCTTTTATCAGAACATCAAACGCTAGCTAACCAGCAATAGTTTTGTAGAGAAACTACGTGCACTGGGCCCGCGGCTTGCATTTTAGACAGTTGTTGATTCCGTAAAGCGTCATTAAACATTGCTTCAGTTGATTAGAACACAAGGATGATTAGTAAAAAACGTCAAATATCAAAATTGAACTCTAATCCTAACACTAATTGCGAGTTTCGTATGATATGAACGCGGAAACTTCGGATAAAAAGTGAACACTATGCCGGTACTGTCGAGTCCTGTGTTCACGGTCAACTTGCGCGAACATCCGGCTATAGTATTAGAAAGAAGTAAAGGCTGGAATATATTTGTCGCCGTTGCCGCGTCCTGCGGGACTAGCGAGCAAGATGGACCGTGGACAGAGGGCTATTTGATCCGTGCTAACCGAGGCACTTCGCGCTGGCGGTGCGCGCCTTATACTAACGACACCTAAACTGTTCAACAAATCAATTGGCACCTCGAACGGAAAGCGAAAGCGTCGAACGCGGGGTGAACCGGACCACATCGATAAAGCGAACTCAAAATTATCCTAATCCGAACGGAACTCTCCCGTCGCTATACGCTACTATGTACATATTGGCAGTGATACGTGCGTCGCTGGTCGCTCTTACTCTAGATACAACTTAAAAATATTCAGACTACTCCGTCCGTTTCCCGGAACAACCTTTTAAACTACGTAAATCACCTATTTTACATTATCGAATACTCGAATATCGAGATGAACTCGGCGCCTTAAAACAATTTTTACATTTCGAGCTAACTATGTACAGTTTGTTCGTGCCGCCTCACGGCCGCGGCCCGGCGCGGCTCCTTCAATATCATTATAAAAAGTAAGCATCAGTCTTGTGAATAAAATTTTACCTCTGCTATCGACACTACGTCTAATACCGCGGGCCGTCAACGAATCTTTGGCGCGAATTTCCCTAAGTGCAATACACCGTTGGGTGTAGAATCAACATCTGCCTGGGACCTGGTCACGATCGTAACGCTACGTGAACAGAGAGTAATCCTAGCGTTCTACGTTACATCTGTCGAGTCGGCAGATCGGCTTCGACGAGTCAACAATAACTAATTTAAGCTCTTACTTTAAACGCGAAACGTCATGAGAGTGGTCGCCGGGGAGGGGTTTACCGTCCGCAGGGCCAGAAGGCGTTGCCGCCGTACCTGCGTCCCTGCTTCCTCTTCTGTGCGCCGCTGGGCTCGGGGCGGTCGGCGCGGTCGTCGTCCTTGCAGAGAAGCGGCGTGTTGGTGGCGCTGCAGCCGTCGCGCGCGGGCTCGGCGCGCCGCTTGCTGAGCAGGTTGTTGAGCAGCCGCGAGGACGTGCAGTGGCGCGGCGGCAGCGTGCGCGCGGGCGGCGGCGGCGGCGGCGCGGGCGCCACCGCGGGCACCACCGCGGGCGGCGGGGACGCGGCGGCGCGGTACGACGCGCAGAACTGCTCGTACAGCGCCACCTTGGTCCGCGCCGGCAAAGCCGCCATCTCCACGCGCTTTATCCGCTTCACTTCCTTCTCGGGCACCCACTCGTCGTCGATCCTGCGATGCGGAGAAATACTTAGTGATCAGACTGTGGAGTGCCACACCGAGGTGAAGCTGCAAACACAATGGGTGGATTCTTTTGACGATTAATAGTAAAAGTCGGTTTAGCCATAGTCTCGGTTGGCAGTCTTTGGCGTCTCGTATTTGTGGTTGCAGCGTATACGGGTTGCAATCCTAAATTCCACTTGTATATAAAAATAATAGTTGTGATGACAAAGACATGATTTCATGCAGACTAGAAAGCGTTATCAATTTTCTATTAAATTAAATGTACGATGGCAAATTAGAACATAAGTACCCGGGCACATATCCTTTAGTCGACGCATGTTCTAATTTGACCAAATAAAATAATTAGTTATATGCAACAAAACGAAATTTAATGCAACTAACGTTTAGCTTAGCCCTGCTACAGAAGAATATCACTAATATAAAAATAAAAGGATATGCAACCCCTTTAGTTACTAGCAAAACTTTGAACAAATGGATGGACACACTTCTAGTAAAATACTTTTTAAATATGTCCCTTCTGATCACAAAAAATTTAATAAATTTTTCAAACTGTCTTTAGGCGATTTGAGATATCATCACTACTTTTAAAAAAGCTTGTACCTCAAAATCAGTAAATTTTTTCAGTGAACTTTATGTAGGTACATTATTAAAATGGTCAATTTTGTTGACGTTTCTTTGAGATACGGGATTTTTTTCATAGTTGTGACGATATGTTATATGAAATCAAAGAACCAATCCGAGAGCAGATAGGACAATATTAAAAATATTCGACTTTGTGTGTAAAATCTAAATGTCAAATTCTGCTAGATTACTTTAAAAAGTGTCAAAACGACAAAAACACGGCACGGCAATAATTTCGTATGCTAGCAACTGTTCTGACCCCTCTTTCGGGTTTCGTGTGGCACTGTACATGGTAACATGTAAATAGCATGCTGAGCATGTTTGTTGCGGAGGATCAATGCATGTGAGATGCCAATTAAAGAAGAGACAGAAAGCGTATCAAAACAAGAAACAAGAGCGGTAATAAGTGGCATAGAACTTAGTTGGGAATGCATATGATCCTCTCTTGAAAAGGCGGTCAAGCACCAAGGATAGTTATTCTAAGTGTGAGGCAACAAAGTATGATAAATAATACCTCTATGATCCTGAATCAACGGGTGGATTCAATTAAACGAAAAGTGAAGGAATGATGATATTGACCTAATACATAGAGAATGATTAAATAAAGACACAAATTCTGGACGGCTAGAACCCACCTGGAGTTACCTGATACACACAACACTAAGATATATTCGATAGCCTGCGCTGCTCTGGGTAAATTAAGAAATACATTAATCGATTAATGTATGTGTCGGCGGCCGATCGTAAAATCCGCCAGATCACGAAATTCCTAGCCATATCGTGAAATGGCGCCACTTCATGAATTGGCTAAAGGACATCCGCCATATCGTTCGAAACTCACCGTTTAACGATTTGCCTAGTGACGTTTAGCCAGATCATGAAATTCCTAGGCATATCGTGAAACGCCGTTTTCGACATATCACGATGTGCCCGGTATAGAGCTAGGAATATCGACGAATGCATTGCTCTAATAGATTTGCCGTATCGTTTCTCAGGCACATCGTGATATGCCTGGCCAACGTTTAGGCATATCATGAAATGGCGCCATTTCACGATATGCCTAGGAATGTCGTGATCTGGCGGATTTTACGATCGGCCGCCGACATATGCATTATTTACCAGTCCAGTACTTTTTAAGAATATATGTTTTGCTGCTCATCATGTATCAAGTTACTAAATTAATTCTAGCTGCTTGTTTATGGCAGTTACATTCATTACGATACCCAGTATGAATAAATAACTCTCACCAACTTATTCATTTATATAAGTGTATCTATAGAAGTACACTGCCTTCACTAAAAACCGATTTCAGATGCCTAAGACCGTATAGTCTTAAAGTAAAGTACCTACTTAAAGCCGAGCTCAAAAGTAGTATTGTGATATATCAGAATAAGAAATATTTATTCCACGACTAACAAAATCAACTAAATATTCAAAAAAGTATACAAGATTGTGAAAAAAGAACAAACTCTCGTCAGGTCATTGTAGTGGAAATTGTCACAGTCAAAACTGTCCTTCGGTGTTTTTGTTTATGTGACAAACTTTTTCTATCGCTTAGAAGCGGTTAAACCACTTTTGAGCTTAACTGTAAATCGGATACAAAGTAAGATCTGCTCGTATAAAATATTTCAAAATGGTTTAACATACATCAGTTAGAGACAGTCAGACTAGAGCGGCAAACAACAAAACGCTACCACAAGTAGCAAGCATTGGCGTCTTCATGGCCGACGCTACGTATTGAGAACCTGCGGCGATCACTCGCAGCTGCCACCCGGTGGCCGGTGACCACAGCAGCTGATGTTCTGAAAAAGTCGCCATGTCTTCAACTTACACATGCGGCGGGTAGTATGTGAGCAGCGCTTCGTTCCTCGCGGCGGCGGCGTTGTACCGGGTGGCGGTGACGGCGGCGTGCAGCGTCAGCGTGTGCCGGCCGGCGGGCTCGCGCAGCGGACAGCCGCCGCCGAGTCGCCAGCGTGTGCCGCGGGACAGCTGCCACGCCAGCCGCTCCATTATGCCCGTGTCGAAGAAGTCGAACATGCGCGCTGGAATTACCAAAGTTTGAATTTAAATGTAATGTAATCCCCTTCTTACGCCCCTTAATGCACAATGTACTATAAACATATTGGCGTGGCCAATAAGATGGAACTCATGTAGCTGCAACGAAACGTGACGACTTTTAACAATAAACTAAGATAAGACTCAGTGTACCTTGATTAGCAGTTCGCTTTGATTCGGTCTCCACTGTCTTCGGTCTCTTTGATTGAACGTGCCCTAAACGAATGAATTAAGGTAGCTAGTTTCTTGCGTCACATTCTTCTTGGTCTTCTTGGTACCTAATGATAGTCTTTGCGAAAGCGCTGGTAATATAAAAAAGTAAGTGATAGTGATAGGGTAAATGGTAAAATTCCAACTCACCAGACCAAGGCTGTCTCCGGTACCGCAGCTTCTTGCCATTTCTGCGTATCAGCTTGGGTGTACTGTCAGTAGTTTTTTTGCTACCGTTGGCGTTCGGCGAAACCTCATTGAAGTGATTGTTGACATGACGCTCAAGTAAAATCTGGAATTACCAACCAGTATGTTAGAGATTGAAAGACTTGGAAGTTATCGATGACAAAGTTCTAGTAGGTTAAATCTCAAACTGTCAATTTATTTCATTTGGTAACCAAAAAAAATATCTAGGAGAGAAATAAAGATGGGTATTCAAACTGACTTACTAGTACCTACATAGTACGCAATTAAAAGTTGATTAAAAGTTTTCTATAAACTGCCAGTTTGGGACCTAAAACTTTGATTATGATAATGAGGCAGTCGCAGATAACTTTAAGCTCAATAATATTATGCACATCAGTGTATATGAAAATGGTTAGTTAAGAATGATTTAGAATTAGAACTAGCTATTCCTACAACTATACTTGATTCGTTATCGGGGTCCATCACACTAAAATCATTTAGCGCCTCATCTCGTTGTGGTACAAACAAAATTGTATATCGCCCAATAAAATTACAATACATAATTTAAAGTATTCGTAAATTGATAGAGCGGTAAAAATTATAAGAGACGAAAATGTTCGCAGTGATGTGGCTAGCTCCTCCTCGCTTCCTTGGGGAAAGAAAACACAACACAGCTTTATTGTTCGTTATAAAAAGTGATTCGAACACTTTAAATCAATAACACAAGAATCAACAACATGCACAGGATTTAAAAAGGGGACTTGTAACTTCTGGAAATTTTCATAAAACAAGAAAATTTTAGACAAGTGATCCATCAATTAATAAATTGAATAATCAGCTCACAAGCCGAAAGGATGACGATTTAACAAAATTAAATGATTAGCTTCTCATTCACTTTTCATGATCAATAGTTAATAAGCGGATTTAATTTGAAGAAGACCAAGAAAAAATTATAATAACAAAGAAAAAAGTCTAAAAAGACGCAAGAAATTAAAAATAGCGGAACGACATTTTCAAGTCGTAGGTCCGCGTGCAAAAATCCGTAAAGGAAAAACCACTATTTGTAATGTCAACACGATTTTTTCTATGAACTAGAATAAGAGAAGTAACTGCACAATAACTTCTAGACTCTGGTACACCGGATCCGTGAACACGGGCCCAAGACTTTCAAGGAATATGTGAAATCCAAGACCTATACGACGTTTGACAAACCGTCAGAACGACAAGACAATAACGCATTCAGACGCAGCGATCGGGAGTGTTATTGTGGGGTCGTTTTGGCGATGAGTGTCCTGGATTCCTGGAATGGAATTGAGAGGAGAGGTAGCATGGGACGTAATCGTACCTGAGTGGAGAAACGGCGACCGCAGCCGTCTACGATGCACTTGAAGGGCTTGTTGCCGCCGTGAGAGAGCGCGTGTCGCTCGAGCCACAGCCGCGAACATGAGGGCTTGCCACGCACTTTGCACCGCTCCCATTGGCAGACGTAGTTCTCTCTGCCTGCTTGCGATTCGACGTGTACCGACTGGAAGCACAAATTATCCTGATTAGCAAAATAAAGTCCAATAGCATAATTAGTTTACTATCAGTCTCGTAAAAATTAACATGAGATTGAATCAGAATTTAAATAGACTAACCTGTAAGTGTTCTAGGAGATCTGTATCACTCTCGAACTCCCGCTTGCAATCCTCCCACAGACAAACGGTCACCGAGGAAGTGGTGTCGGTACTCGATTTCCTTTTGTCACTGTTCGTCTTCGTTGGCTTCCGTGGCGGGAATCGCAACGTCTTTGGCTGCTTCAGAATCGGACTTATCTGAGAACTTTGTGTCTCCACTGAGCTAACGCTAATGCTTAAAGATAGCGAAGAGTCGTCATCACATTCCTTACTGGTTTGTGAATCACTGGGCGAATCTATTGATTTGTCTGTAATATCTGTCCCTATTCCTGACTCCGACGACGACTCCGTAGGTGTACTACAGAAATTCGTTTCTATCACAGAACTTTGAACATTAGATGAAACGTCTTTTAGAACAGTGATTTGTGTGAAAATAGTATCTTCTCTCTTAGCAACTTCCTCGACTTTTCTTAAGTCCGCCATCGAACTATCGGTCCATGTCTCTGCTTTTTCTTCGATTATCTCCTTCTCTAATTTGTCTGAACAATAATCTTCCATTTTAGCCTTTAAGCCACTTACTTCTGCGAAAGGTCTTAATGACTTATTACAATCTAATGGGAATATGTTATTATTCAACGTTTTTGTCAGCCACGGAAAGTCGCACTTTTGTATTTTTACATCACAGCCCTCAGGTTCCTTAACCGTACTGCTGGGTGGATCCGTGCCTTGGATCGGGTTCTCTATGGGTTTAATTATACTACTTGTGTGTAAGCTAGCAAAGTTACCCAATATAGATGGAGGATGGTGTACTATCGTATTTGAGCAAGAAGTTTGACATGATGGTGCCGGATGCGTACTTGAATAGCTCCAGGTCTCCTTGACATTCATATTTGGCACGGAAGTAACGATGAAGCCTGGTTGAGGTACAAGAACTGAATGGCTTAGATTTACGGTGTAGTTTGGTTTGGGTTGAACTGTCATACCTACAGTTTGCATTCCGGCTATATTTTTGTTCATGACCGGGATACCAGATTGGCTAGTCGTCGGCATCGCTGGTTTGTTTACGTTCGCGTATGTAGGTGGCATTGTATTAGATAGCTTCAATAACGTCCCGTTTATGAGAATTTGTTGGTTTTGCAAATGATCGTGCCTTTGCGCCGTAAGTTGCGACGTTTGGGGAAGAACGAAATTCGGCATCTTGGCCATTAAATTCGGAATTTGAACTACGGCGCCATTAATATTTTGCATTATCGGGAAAACAAACTGTCCATTTAATTTCGTAGGACTAGACACGTTTACATTTGTTCTATTATAACCATTCATATTATTTGGCTGGTGATTGTTCAAAGTTTGTGCTGGCAATCCGTTTTGTGGTATCCTTAACGTAGTAAGCATTACGTTTTGCGGTACAGCTACAAATGAGCCTAAATTTGTAGATGTTACAGTGCCATTACAAGGCTGTGAAATATTTATTTGGTGACAATTCTGAAAATTTGTTACTGGTGCATTGAGGTTGCCGATACTACCATTCATCGTCATGGGCACTTGTCGAACTCCATTAGGGATATTCATCTTTGGCGCTGAATTTGTTTCTCCTTGCAGACCCTTCACTCCCGCGTTTTGACCTGTGTTTGCACAATTCTGTTTCTGAAGTTGGACTTGTTTGAGGTTGTTGGCTTTGGACCATGTAAGGTTCTTGCTGTTGGCTATGCAAGCTGACGATCTCCTATTGGTTCTTTTGACCGGCTGTGCGGTCTTCTTTTGTGCTTCTTTCTTTGCTATTGGCTTCGTCAATACATGGTTTAAACTTAAATTATTTGAACCACACGTGACTCCATTCATTCTACTATCCAGTTTCGTCGTTGAGCTTACAACACCATTAATTTTTGTGGTATCAGGTTTAGGAGCTGCGAGCTTTTTAGGTGATTGGCTCATAGAAGTTGCAGGGGCTATTCTAACCCCCATTGTTTCATTAGATGCTGGAATTGCTACTTTACGTTTAGTAGTTTCAGGATTTAGTCTTTTATAGTTAGTGAGCCCATTGGCGGATGGGTTTGAGGACATTTTAAAGTCAAAAGTTTGCGTTTTATTGTTCATAAACCCGTTCAGATGACCATTGGACAGCTTCTCTTTGGTGGACGAGTCGGCTCCATGCCTTATTTCCATAAAACCATTCATTGTTGTGTGAATTTTCTCTTTGTTGTCTCTAGGCCTGCTGTAATCAATCAAACCGTTACTGCTCAGAGTCGACGTCTTTTTACTGAGATCTGTCACCTTCGCGGTGTCAATGGTGCCATTAATACCGTTCGGCCTTCGAGCTTCAGCCGCGTTTTGTTTACTGACATCGAGTAGGACTTTAGGGCTGAGCGTCTGTGATAAGTAGGAGATGTACTTCTCGAGTTCGTGCGTGACGCCGTTTTTGGGTAGACACTTTTTCTTAGGGTCATCATTGTTGATGGTAGATGAGTCTCGCTTGAGACCATTCTGGGGCTTCATCTTGTGGTTGAAGAACTCGGTGATGCGACGGTGATGGGGCGGGTTGGGGCGGCGGACGGGCGCGGGCTGGGCCGCCAGGCGGCGCGGTGCCGGCGCCGGCTCGCTGACCCAAGGCGGCATGCGCGCACTCGCCGAATCCTCGGAGGCGCTGGACGACTCGGGGCTGCGCGGCGAAGCCGGCTCGGTGATATCGCTACTGCCGCTGCCACTGCTCTCCGACGGACTCAACAACGCCACACCACTGGAAACAAAAGAAAAACACAGTCAATATAAGAATAAAAAGTTACGATAAAATTCCTCGTCATAATAAATCTTATCATATCTGGGGGTACGGTAGTGCCGCCATCAAGTCGAGCGCAAGACAAGCTACCGTACACCAACTTTTCTCGCATTTCGGTATATTTTCACGCATCTGTCTAGCAGCACTGAGATACAGTAGAAGACTGCAATTCTGCTTATTTGATAAGCTAAAGGTAATTCTCATCCCATCCTGGGCACTCAAGTCCGCTAGGCAGTAAACTGCTTATTTTCTATCACTTGCTAACATCGTAAATTAATATATTTTAATGTTACTGATAAATCTGGATCTGCTATCTGATAAATAAATGAATTTATATTGTAAAAGAAATTTCATTTGTTTAAGAGTTTATATAGAGTTGCACTACTGTTATCGAGACGTGGCACGTTTTTTACAGCATGTTTTTGTTGGGATACCATTGAGCGTACAGTAATGAAGCTATGCTATTATTATGAAAAGTGACACGGGCTCTATAAGCGATGTTGAGTGGCGTTCGATTTCAAGCTTGTAATTCATATCAGCTAGTCCGAGGTTAAATGGCAATCAGCTGTTGAATGGGTGCGATTGATCGCATGGGAGGATAGACGAGTCACGCGAGGCGAGAGGGAAGAAGCGGTCGTGAGCGTCGGCCGGCATCGGCAGTCGTAGCCGACGCGCGATGTAAGGTGCAATGCCCTGCCGACCAGTGCAGTGACGCAACGAACCGCAGCGCTGCACTGACCGCCCGACACACAGTATTATTTTTGGCCGTGTAACATTCATTGCACGCTTGACGCAACTATACTGTGACGAATGAACGAAAGATTTTACTTCTTTATTCTGGAAGCTCTCGAGCGGTAGACGTTTATGCGTTATGCCGTCATGTGTAGGCAAGAATCTATCATAATTTTTACTTGACACACATGTGACGCTCTCTTGCTCGCTTTGAAATGTCTAAGTTTCTTTCGTTTCATCCTAATGTCAGCTTGTTTAAAAAAACTTTATCTTGGAAGCGTTTTTCTGGGTAGGTAGGTAACTTGTTTTCAAAACTTTTATTGAGCGAAATCTACAGGTAAAAAGGAATAACGTTAAATTTTGACAAGTTACTTTAAAAGCTACAAGCGATTATGGTCCTTATGAGCGCGTAATTGAGTGTTACTCCGTTTGTGATGGTTGGGATAAGAGTTTCCCACGAAGGCAATGCGGGGAGAGGCCGGGGTGATGTCTCGAGTTGTCAAGGATGCACCCTCGCCCTTTGTAAAGCCACAACGCACACATAACTAGAGCTGTAGGTTTCCCTACTCTCGCACTTCGTTCGCTGGGAGCTTTGTCGCTAATTGACCCAATTTTTAAGAACAATTTTTTGCTCCGAAGAAAATCGTCAGCTCAAGGCTTAGCGACTTTGAGGGGGATCTTAATTTAATATCGGAGATCATTAACTCGGGAAATCTTTGTTCGTATGTAGGTTTATTATATTGTTAGAGTGTAAGAAAATGTTGGTGATTCAATAAAGGTAGACAGTTTATTTATTTTGAACTACCGCTTGCCAACAACTTCGTCTGTTACACATGCGAAATTTTTTCCCGGGATAAAAAGCAGCCATGTTAATATTAAAATACACTTATAGCCATTACCGGCGACTCCATCTGCGCAGAGTTCGTTTATCGCTATCCCGCAGGAACTATGCAATTTTCCGGGATAAAAACTATCCTATGTTCTTCTCCAGATTATCTGTATAGTGAATTACATCTAAATCGGTTCAGTGGTTTAGACGTGATGAAGTAACAAACAAACAATACAACAAACAGACTTACAAACTTTCGCATTCATAATATTAGGGGGATTTAATCCTATCCTACTTAATACAAATGCGAATATTATGTTTGTGGGTGAGTAAGTGAGTGAGTATGTTTGTTACTCCTTCACACTGAAACGGCTGGACGGATTTAGATGAAATCTGGTATTTAGAAAGCTGGGCGGGCATCTGGAATAAAACATAGGCTACTTTTTATCTCGAATTTCCCACGGGATAGGGATAAAATCTCGAAACAACAACCGCTGGGCTTAGAGTCGTGACATTTGACATGATTGTTTTTAAAGTAACGTCAATGAAAACCACGATTTAATTTTCGGAAAATCCCACGGCAATTTTAAAAAATCCCGAAATTTCAATTCAGCTGCTGAATTTACGTGTGCAGCCGCGCGTAAACACTAGTATAATATAATACTATGAATTTCTGTTAGTGAAATATTTTTTAGAATCGGTTCAGTAGTTACGGATGTTACCCCGTACATATATAACAACAAATAAAGTTTACCTTTTTATTAGATGGTACAGACAGATTAAGCTATACTTTACTATTTCTCTCTCTTACATTGTTTCGAACAATGTTGAAAATGAATTACAGTCTAGGCAGACATGGCATCGTTGCCGAGTTAAACAATATAGCAAACAATTCTCGCGAGAACGGAAACTTCACGCCCAACTTGCAAACTACGTCGTATGTACTTAGCGGATGCACGTTATGTATTCTCTCACCTTAAACATGCGTATGTAAAAATTATAAACTATAATCACAGGTAGTTAAAGAGACATAAATGCAAACCTAATGACGTCATGATCGTGAGGATGTTGGCGTATTTCACATACTTTATGAACAACATGTAATGATACATAGGCACAGTGTTGTCACATACAATTTTGGAAAAACGGTAGAACAGGATACAAAAATTAGTAGAAATTGGTGGAATTTAAAATGGAAAATAAGTAGATCTACCAACTCAAGGTTAATACATTTTTAATGATTAAAAATGCGCATAAAATATTTTAAATTATTTAATCGTGATGTTTAGTTTATCCATATTCTTATTAAATAATCTCAAATGTTCAGAGTTAGGATCTCCACTTGATTTACGCGTTCCGTTTTGTGCTGAAATTACAAGATAGGCTAAATTCGATAGTAAGTAAGTAACACCAAGAGTAAGAAGCAATACCATGCCCTCAGTACCGCTCTGCTTTCAGAGCATGACATGAACAGACATGAACTTGCCTTCGAAATCCAAACGCTTAATGGTTACTTGACCTGAAATGTATATTTCAGAACTAAATTATTGTTATTATTATTTTAAAATTTATGACGGTGGAAGCATTCTACACTTCCACTGAACGTAGATATAGTTTAGATACAGTTACTGTTTAGTATTGTAACTAAGGGACCCCATACATCCCTGTATTTTTATTATTATTATTTTTTGTATTTTTTTTCTTTTATTGTATAATATAGTTTTTAAGTATTTTATTTGTAATTATATTATTATGAAAAAATGACTTTCTGCCAAGTTTCTTGCGGCGCAATCTTCTTGGCAATGATGGTCTTTCCGAAAGCGCTGGTAGTTTAAAAAATGTCGTGTAAAAGTGCCCATTGCGGCCTATTTACTGAATAAATCATTTGAATTCTTGAATTTTTTAAAACATTTCATTACACGCGTGGAAAATTGTTTACAATCGTAATATTTTGAAAAATGTGTGGTAGATAGGTAGAACGGAGGCGAAATAGGTAGATCTACCAAAAAGTTAGTAGATAAGTAGATGTGACAACACTGCATAGGCATGGCAAGTAGTATAAATAGTTAAACATATGATTAATAATTTTCAGTCGCATCGTTTTCTAGTCTGCATAATAAACATAGGCCTAGGTCGGAACAAAATAAGTAAACAAACAAAATTGACACAATATAACATAAAGAATATTGAGAAAACATTAAAGACAAGTAGGTTTTAAGGTATTGTGTGCTCACTGTATACTGCCTACATTTAGATGAGTGAGTCCTTTTAACTAAAATATTTCTGTAAGATAACATCTCATTCCGTTCAAAATCGACTTTATCCTAAGTAAGCAACCATTATTTTGAATCCGGCCTCCGGGTAATAGGTAGACGGGAAAATTGGTATGTTATTTTTAACAACACTCACTGAACAGGGTAAGGTAAGCCTTACACACCACAATGGATAATTCAAAGGGAACGTTATTATATTTGTGCTTGTTGAATTAGGAATTCTTTTAAACTTTGTTGTACTTCGATATTAAAACAGTTGGTTAAAACGGTATCTATTTAACAGCATTTAAAACCAATGCTGTCTTACTTTGGTTATGTAGATTCAGGACATTTTTGCGTACATACACCACGATTTGTAACTAAAAAATTATATTCATAACTCCTAATTGAAAATCCAGTAAGAAATATAATACGCCCTACTCGCTCTAGCTTAAATTACAATACTACATGTGCTTTTGAGTCAGAAAGTTCTCACGTTCCTGTTTTAGTCCTGTCCAGGTTCGTTAACAAAGGCTTCGTCAGCCTAATTAGAAGTGTTGTATTTGACAATATAATTTGAGGTGTTCGAACTTTTTTGCGAATTGGCGAAAGCAAAAGTGGCCGCGGCGTATGTAGGTGAGTCGGAGCGATGCAAGGTCGCAAGCGCCGATTTCGGCCGTCGACCCCGCCGCGCTCGTTGCCAATGTTACATTGTGCCGATCTTGTTCCGACGATTGGAGCTCAGAATCGTTTTGTTTTTGTGTCCGATCAGATGTTACGTCGTCTCGAGTAGAGACAAAGAGGCCTCGCTATGATGTAGAGAACATATCTCTACTCGCAGCAAGTTAGTTTTATGAGCTCATAACGTTTAATTAAGCCAAAACCCCCTATAATTATCGCTGTCGTGGTAACATTATCACGTAACTGATATGAAATGCCCGTTGATAAAAAATAATATCGTTGTTTTATGTAAATGACTGACCATCTAAAATTGAATCCAAATAAAAAAATAGCCATTGGACATCTGTACCTACCGTCGCCAAGTCGCCATAACATGGCCTATTAAATTTAAAAATAAATTCGTCCAATGTATACTGGGTCCTGTAGGTATCTGATCTACTTACTATAAATCGGTGGGTCAGTGGCAATTATAAAAATGTCACTCTACCTAGTACCTACGAGTATAAAACAATTAAATTTGTAATAAATGCAAAATCTACTAATTATTTAAAACCAAATGTTGGATTCGGTTCGTCAGCATTTGTTAGTATTGTAACGGTTTAGTTTGTGATGTCTTGACTGCAAAATTCTACTGAGTTAGCGATAAAAAAACAGGTAGCCCTGTCGCCCTAACTGATCTAATTGTCGCAGGGGCGCAAGATCATTTTAGTGAGCACCCAAAGCGACAATTGGGCATGACGGAGATCGAGATGGTATCGGCGCATTAACGCGTGTGCGGGCAGCGTAGCGTGTCGCCCTGACACGCATGCTTTCCGGGAGAGCGTCAAGATTAGAAAATTAGTATACGGTAACAAATTTCGGATTTTTAGCCGAAATATTAGCAGTTATCCAAAACGATATGTCGAAATGTCGCATGTTATTTTTGTCGCGGTCGAAAAAATAATAGGCACGTTAAAGTGATTTAGTTCAAGGTCTTGCTTCTTCAGATACTGTTTCCAAGATTATATACCATCTATATTAGACCTAAAAAGCTGTTGCTTGCAACTTCTATCTGCGCTTTGGGATAATGTAACGTTCTATAAGTGAAAGATTTTAAAATTCTATACAGTAGTCCAGAAATGACTTCCTTTCCTACACATAAATAAGCAGTCACGCAAACAAGTTTAACTCTTTATTACATTAATATAATTTCATATTACATTAGTAGACTTTGTTACCCATTGATATTATTAGTTACCTAACATTAGCTTAAATTTAATTGTAACGTTAGATAACAAATTTTGCAACCCGAGTGGGATATCCCTGTTATTAATCTGAAACGAATTACGCTTGCGTATCAGAATATAATTAGGAACAACCAGGGTTCTCCGAACACAGTAGGTATAATACCGTGGATTAAGTATCGAACGTCAGCATGACGCGCTGCGTACCGAGCGGCAAGATAAGCGTCCGCGTCACGTCGCGTGCTATCGCGTTCGCGGAAACACGCCGCCAGTAATTGTCTTAGGAAATTACTCCGAATAGGTACTACGGCAAATACGTAATTACAATTACGGATGATAAACACGCTTATTGTTTAGTTTGTGAAACATCGTAGTGCCTCTAATGCCGGTATATCCAGGTTTTTCAAGTACCTATTCCTTAGTGAAAGGATCACGAAGATCAGAAAGAACGGAAGAACGTAGTTAATGATTTCATCATCATCATCAGCCCGAAGACGTCCACTGCTGGACAAAGGCCTCCCCCTTAGAACGCCACAATGAACGACAACTTGCCACTTGCATCCACCGGTTTCCCGCCACTCTCACGATGTCGTCAGTCCACCTGGTCCACCAGTTAATGATTTGATTAACGTATAATAGATAATCTCCCTGAACTTTCACTCATACTGGACATAGTTGCTTGCTGTAGGGGTGTAATTCATTAAAGGAACCTCTCGTCCGCAGACACGTCTTATTGCTGTTGGTCATGATCGTGTTGACGTTGATATTCCTACTCATACGCGAGCGACCAGGTCAGGATATCATTGTATGTCGATGAATCTGCGGCCGAAGTAAGTTAAGAGCACACTGCAGCATAGCGAATTTAAGTGATGTTAACATCGTAATTGCCCTTTAGTAAACGTATGAATTAGGCGCAGTCTGATCAACTTCAAACGTTTGAACCATGTCAAAATGTTCATAGTGCATTGCTGGTGCATCGGACGAGCATGCACCGCCCCCGCCGTCACGAGCGGCCGCGTTCACGTAATGAGTGGGCGTGTAAAGCGCAAATGATACGTCGCGCGCACATGTCGCCCAGCGGTGGGGCTCTGATTATAGCCTCGGGGATCGGGATTTTGTTTGGTGCCACGACTTGAAATCTGACGATGGGTTTTTTATTGCCTTTAATATTTTTATTTACAACATAATAGCCATTTTTAACCGCTGCGAACCTGATTTGTCTAAAAAAGGCATTTTATTTTATTTGAAATGAATGGGAAGCCTTGATCAATAAAGTTCCTGATAGACAAACAAGTAATGTCGCTTACTTGTGGCTCTACGTATGTACTTTTTCGATTGTATGCCACCTATGTATGCCTCCAAACGTAATCAAACTACACACCAACGAAAAGATCGGTGAACCACAAGAAGATAAAGTACGAACTTGCTCGTAAGACCATCTGACACTTAAATAGCGAATTTAGTCAGATTCAAATATACATGTCTCTTTTATTACGAACAAGCAGAACAAATCATGCATCTGCATCTATGAAACAAAATAAACAAAACAAACGAAACCAATCCCGACGTAAGCCATTCTGGGACTGCAAAGCGTAATATTATTTCGTTTAGTGTGGGAAATTGATCATCGTGCGGGGAACCGGCCGCGAGGGATTTAAATCCTTGTCAAATTTGGCCGAGGGTACGAGGTTTTGTCGTCCGGGGCCCGCTGAGCAAATGTGCCCCACGGTGCGAGACGTTCGCTACTTAATATTAGAATGAATTCTAAGCTTTGTATATTAAAATTCCATACGTGAATACTGATTGCAGTGTCTAAAATTACTTTTCGTCAGGTCTCTTGGGGACAAGAGCTGATGAGTTGCACTGCACAGCTTTTAAACGGCACGCATGAACTTATAATGTAGTTTTAATATTACGCTACAAATAAACAAATCACGGGCAATAAACAATAAAGAACAGCCATGAAAAAAATTAACTTCCACCTCCACTTAAGAACAAACAAAAAAATAAATACCGTTATTTTGGCTCCATTCTATTCATACAAAGCATCGTGAAAGGAAACGCGTCCACTTTCGAGTACAAATCGCGTAGCCGTCACAACAGGTTCCCAACGCCGCGGTGTGTCGTGCCGTACGAGCCATCTCGTCACATTATGTCACCGTACATACTTCGTTACCCATTCATTACGAGTCAAAAGGAAGTCGCACCGCGTGAGAATCGTGTCACAGGACCCCGGGGGAGGACCTCCCTTTTACTATGTACCACCCCCAGTCTCCCCCGCTCCCTCCCTCACGATTATTATGCTAAGTGTCTGTTGGTTATAGACGGGAGAGTTTTTCGCGCATCTGCTATTTATTTACGCGCTCTTTATTCATGGGATTGTATAACGTGCTCGCCCGTGGCAGGCGACAGCCTTACAGTTCATTACGCAGAGTAACAAGGTTTTTCATGCCGTTTTGTTGGAATTTGGCCTTTGTTGCGATGAGCTAAGACAGCCAAGATAAGGGTGAAGTAGGTTAGCGGGCGCACCCCGCGTGACGACCCCGTCAAACGCGAGTAAAATGTTATTCGATTGATTTTTGTTAGCTTAAGTGCTTTTTGGAGCGCTCTACGGCCTCCGTCCAAAATGTCAACTAAAACCCTTTTATAACAGTAGTTTAAAGCGGGGAACCCTGAAAAATGTAGACAGGCGACGTAATGTTGCTCTTCGTGCCAGGGAATGAATGAATAGAATTGACCAAAGCGACTATTGGTTATGTATGTATGTAACGATGATGCTTTCACGCTTTCTGAAACTTAATTTCCTTTTCAAACTGCACGACGCTGTACTCCAGTTACAGCAGAACGTTATTACTTTCACAGAACGTTAAAATTCTTTCATCTTTGCTCGTCGGAAGTGTGTGTCACCCGTCGTCGAGAAGAGATAACTCTATAATTGATCGTGTTAAGATTATTTATTAGTTAGCAGGAAACATTTTACCGTTCTATAACTGGAACAAAATGGTTTCCTAATACTCATGCGGAAATGTTCAGTAACTCTGGCTATAGGTCGCATCTCAAAATGCATCGGTTGTGTTGGACGATGTTGGAAACAAAGAAGCTGCAGCGCAACTTCCGCCTCTGTCTGCGCAGGAAATAAGCGAATCCACAGAGACCGCTTTGTCTGGAGCAGTTTTAGTTAATATCCGATGAGAAGCAAACAGCATTTCGAAACGATCAAGTTAGTGTCGTTTGTTTTTCGTTAGTGGTAGCCGTGTCATTAAGCAGAATGATTGTTTTAAATTCAATAGGTTCAGTCGTGGTGGGTGATGGAGCGGTGTTTCAATAGTATAGCATATGAACGTGAATGCCGATGCACTGTACTTAATAAAGATTGCGTTTAAAAATGTCGTGGTTGCAAATAGAAAAGGAAATAATATATGTACACAGTAATAAATAATGATGTTTAATATTTAAACTGAAAGAATAGCGTATCGAGGTTTTTTATCGTTTGCCAATATTGAAAACCTTCGACAACAGTAAAACAAGTCCATTCCATTTTTAACGTGTATTTATATACTTTGTACAATAACTATCCTATAAGAATATGAATTGCAGATGTTCAATTTTAATTGTTTTTATTAATTAAATATTTTTATTAGCTACCAGAAACGACCTTCGGGGTGATTGTGATTATAATAAAGGCCTTGGTGACCCATCATTACAATACATATTGTTCTCTAAGCACACATATCATTTCTTTGTGTCAAAGTGTGCCAAGTGCATATGACATAGTTATTGTTATGAATCAGAGATGCATTTGCAGCCTTGCTAGAGGAAAGCTATATGTATCCTGTATCTAATAAATTCATTCTGTAATAACAATAATTAGTCGATATGCAGTTTTAGACATTTTATAAATTTCGAGTTGGGAGCATAGCATCACAAAACTGAAATACCAATAATAGTTTGAACTAATATCTGATTAACGGTGTTCTGCTTTTTCGCAGAAATTCCTTTGGCCGAATATCTCTTGCCAACCAAACATTTCGCCGATGATTCACTTTGACAACTAACTATTACCAAATTTTTATATGACAACGTGTCATTTGGTCAAATTATTATAAAGCAGAATATCATAATGACGCATAACGTCAAACAACTTTTAAACGATAAACGTTTCGTCAGTGCAACAGTTCCCTTTTCATACAAAAGCCAACTATTTACTTAAACTAAGTAAGAGTTACACACCATTTTTTCAATCGGCAATACGATTACAAATAAGATCTTTGTAATAAGTATAGCAACAGAAATCGAATGTGTGATAAAGTCCAGTTAGGTGCGACAACGAGCGAAGCGAGGAGGAGCGTGTTAGGTTAACCTTGAGTAAACACCGCACGACGCCGAGCTAGCGAAGCGAGTGCCCGAATTACAGTATTTTTATTTTTTAATATTTCTTTTTAAATATCCAAAACATGTAGTCTAATGAAAAATGATATTGACATGAAAATGGCATTCTTGTAAATCTTAAAAATTTTTTAATCTTCAAAATTTGATCGAGGACTCAGTAATTGCAGCTTTTTCGAAATCTAACACACACACACTTTTGGTACAAGATTGATCTATGATCATTGCCGTATTCTATCAATAGGTCAAACATTGTGTCATATGTGCGTTTGTCGCATACGCTTTATTAGTGCACAAACAAAAACACATCGGAAATGTCGTGTTTACCCACATTGCTTATTAATATTATATTACATGGTTACTAAACGAAACCCTTATTCAATGAAACATTTGGGAAACATTATACAACGAAATGAATACTACGCCAACCAAAACATTCTACTAACCGAGCATTGGCATTCTGAAAAGTGACTATAACAAACAGACCAAACGTACAGTTGGTGACTGTGAGGGTGGGAAATAAAACTAAGTTTTTTGATAAGTTGGCAAGTGATCATTCGGCGAAATGAAATTCTGCGAAAAGTTGGTTGGAAACTAATAATCGGCGAAACAATTTTCTGCGAAAAATTAAAGAACCCTAATTAATACATATAGATTTTGATAATACGCAAATCACTGCCTAGCCTATAAAATGATTTCTAAGCCAAGTTCACGATCAGGGTCAACGCTTCGTTATCAGTAAAATAATTCAAATCGTTTTAGATAATGTCGGCATTTATACCTACAGTCTTTAGTGTTTGATAATAGTTATGTCCATTATTAAGATATAGGTCGTTGCATATATTTTGCAGCTGCAGTAGTTAGCTGGCCTTGTGTGATGACGGGCTGCGACCTCGCTGATGGATCGTGAGCGGAACAAAGAATGCAACTGTAGCGTAATCGTTTTATGCGCAATGCCTCTTTTGCTGTTGAAAATCAGCACTGAAAATATATTCTCCCGTCCTGACATTTTTTAACAAACTTAGCGTTTAAGACCTAGACGTGGTTGACCTGCTTTGTTATTTTGGATATTATTACAATATACTCAGAATTCTTTATTCAATGAATAATTTGTACTTTATAAAGTACATTCAGAGTGTTAATTGGTCCTTTATAAAGTACGCCAGGAATTAGGAGGTTATTTTGTAGGGAATTATTTTTTATAGGTTGGCGACTACTTTTGATGGTTTTACATTAAGTTTAGGTTACATAGCTTTTAATTAAATTTAAATTTGTAACTTTGAAGCTATAATACAATAACTGTTAGTTTTTTTTTTTTAGTTTTTTTATTCGGCTGTATGGCAAACGAGCAAGTGGATCTCCTGATGGTAAGAGATCACCACCGCCCATAGACACCTGCAACACCAGGAGGATTGCAGATGCGTTGCCAACCTAGAAGCCCAAGATGGGATACCTCAAGTGCCAGTGATTTCACCGGCTGTCTTAGGTACTCTCCACGCCGAAACACAACAGTGCAAGCACTGCTGCTTCACAGCAGGATTAGCGAGCAAGATGGTGGTAGCAATCCGGGCGGACCTTGCACAAGGTCCTACCACCTGCGCGACCTCCCTGGGCGACCGAGCGCCGCTCGGGCTAAAACTCGGTAACCACTTGGAAACCAGCATTTTCTCAGATCAAGCTAGATTGATTTCATCTCCGAAAACCCCTACATACCAAATTTCATCGAAATCGTTGGCGCCGTCTCCGAGTATATATATATTCTAAGAATTTTACGATTTTGGATCAAAAGAAAAGGCAAATAAGGTAGATACTCTCCTAACTTTGAAGTTAAGAGAGTCGATTATTCTGTAAAAAATTGCTAAAATATACGTTAATCGCCGATTAGAGTTCCACACATATTTATGGTGTATTACCATACATTATTCATAAACAGCTTTTTAAATTGTGACTCGCAGCGGGTCACATCGTAAACAGTCTTCATAACCAAATCCATACATTTTTTTACATCATATACGCCGTAATTAAATAAATATTGCTGACTAGTGGAATTGCTATAATTTTTTCTCAATTGAAAATAGGGCTATAAGGTTAGATTAACAGGCTGACAACAAAGGAGATCAGCGTCCGCTGCAAGATCGACATCATGCTGAGTTGGAATCTTTTCGTGACAATTTGCCTGTTTCCGTTTTTCTCCTTTTAAAAAACTTTACATTTCACGAATAAATGTTTTCTTTCTCTATATCTTGTAAGGATTCCTTTTTGTCTCAATGTTTGGCTTTATAGTCAGATAGGCGCCTCGGGAGTTTAATTCGCGGACATTTCTATTCCTTCTATTATTAGCTCTGTGGGAATAACCTTGCACGTTTACTACTTTACTTGACATCGTCTATTCCTACAGTAAATGCATCACGGCACGTGAACATCTGTTCGCTAACAGTGCATTTATAATGCTTTAGAATACTTTAAATAGAGTTAACCCTGGACCGTTGTTAGGTTCGAAGTACTTGAATTAAATGCAAGATTAACTATGAAAATTGTCTACTTAGTAGTTATTAAAAATCTAGATTCGTACCTATGTACTTGAAAAAAGAAACAATAGAATTACAGTGCAATTACTTGAGTCTTGTTCCGTATTGTTTCGAGGGTGGATTTTAAGAGGGATAGGTAGATTGACGACTTGAAAGCGTCCAGCTTATTGTTTTAACTACTACCCTTTTCGCAATATTCACATCATAACACTCACCATGTCAAATCCGACCGTTCTGCTTGAAACGCACAGAGCGGTGGCCGAGCGGTGCGGCGCGGCGCGGAGGCGGTACAGGTTGTAATATTCGAGCTAACATGAAAGAGGGCACACAGAATACCGCGCGGGAAATAAGCGTGGCGCTTCTAGCTTCTAGCTTTCCTACGATCCTGGGAGGTTACTACGAAATTCGAAAATAAAAGTTCGCATTGTACCGTCCCTCTCACCCTCGTATTTAATAATATAAGCGTCAGCGGGACGGCAAGATACGAAGTACAAATTTTACATTTCGTAGTATAGGGCCTGACCTGTCTGTAATGTAGATCATAGTTTGTCGATGCGAAGCAACGGTGGCCGGTGGCAAAGCTATCGCAATATCGGCTGAATTAGAGGAAGTACGCGTCCGGTAACAAATGTATGGTTAATTAATGAATCGTTAATGTTTAATATGGAGCCCGCTTATTAGAATAATTCAAAACAAAGTTTTTTTTTTCATTTAATAATAAAAAACCTCTGTAGGTTTCTGTAGGTCACACTTTGTAGCTTATGCTTTGAAAAATCATATCATAAATTGGTAAAAATGGTTAAAGATGACATGTAATAGTTATTTCACATGTAATAGGGGTTGGAAATCATTATCCATTAGTGCGAAAAAACGTAAACATACAATACATATGTACTCGTCACAAAAAAACCTCGTAAGCTATATGCTAAGGAATTATTGTCAAAACTATCAATGGACAAAGCTACTTCCCTTTTCATAGACATGTAATGGGTATTCCCACACCACAATATAAATGCGATATTGCAGTTTATCGGTAGATCAGAACCCGCACAACAATAATAAGCTAGATGTTTGCAAGAAAGGTGTGAACGTGTGAATAGGATAACACATATTTATTGATTAAGAGTAAAATCACAATTTCACTGACTTTATGAAGCTATTCACTTTCAAATTTTCAGGAAGTCACATTTTCACAATCGACGATGGTCATAGATGTACCTAAGCATTAAATAGACTCCGTAAATTGGCGCAAAACGTTGATCAATTGTCCAAAGTTTAAAACAGCTATTTGTTAACCGACATTGACCAATGGCATCGAGGCCATTGATCGCGCTTCTGTAATAACATCCTCTCATAAACAGGAATACAACACGCAAATTCAAAATAAACATATTGTTCTCGCTTGACACTTAGCACAATAATTTTACGACATGATACGATTGTCTTTTTTTATTCAGACGTAGGTATAGTAAGTTCGTTGCAAATGTCAGCGGCATTAAGTTTTAACAAAAATCATTAACTTTATTTATTAGCTACGTTACTTGCTTAAGCATAACAATAAACGTTTATAATGCCAATGATATACAAGTACTACAACTTACAGCTATGCATCGTTTAAGTTCTGTCATTGACTGGAAAGAAAAGTAACAACATACTTTAGGTACCCAACGCAATAAAATTTAACATTATCACTCGGTGTTGAAATTATGCATAGAGGCCATATTTAGTTAGATGCTTAAAAATATCTTAATACGCACAGCGACTGAACGCTTTCAGATATTTCTACTTCCTTATCATAGATAGCTTCAATGGCAACTGCACCGTTAACCCTTTTACCCACGCCTGTTTATAGATCTTTCACAAATTTAATCTAACGCAATTCCCAAGCAGCGATGTTATTTGTGTGTGGGAAACCGGGACCATTCTCCACTGGCTCAATGTGTCCTGCATCATAAATCCATAAAGCGAAGTGAAAGCGAACGTTTGCGCCGATACTTGTGCAATAGGTGCGTTGCGATGCGCGCGCATTGTTTCTGCTAACACGAACTGCGCCGGACTCGCTTGTTTATACTGAACGGCTATTAAAAATACGCACTGGCACTTATGACACAAAGGAACTAGTCAATATAGTACAACGAGGAAGGTTGACTAACTAGTAATGGGAAAGAGTAAAACATCGGTTCATTGTAATTTAGTAGGTACGGAATGCTTAACATGGCTGACTTAAACGCTCTGGGTGGGTTACACGACACGTACCTACACGTTGTTATAATATATATTTTTTAGGTTTCTGAACTTGGTAAATGTGAGCTTTTAATTAAGAGAACGCCGGTAGTATCTCTTTACAGTCCGTCAGTATGTGTCGTTCGCTAGTATTGTGATAATGTGGTCTCACCAGTAGTCAGTCATTAGAGGGGAGCTTGTGGCGAGCTGTTGGAGCGTAGCGACACCACGAACCTGAGATCTACGGGGTACTACACATACACACATGCGCTTATACATACCCTCATACACAGTTACACATATAGTTTGCCTTAGTTGGCCGCCGCTTAGATTCGAGCGCAAAATCTAAATTCTCAAAGGATAGACGTGTTTCCTTAATTGGCGAGTTGGCACTTTGAAGCTTATAAAGTCCAGGAATACCTCTCCACTCCACCTTTAGCCGTCCACACCAATGTTACCCACCTCGTTGCCATGGGTGTGCAACAGTTTGAAGGGCCCGTTTAGTGAACGGCGAGTCACCGCCAACCGAAAGTCTATTAGATATTGAAATGGTAGGTTTCCGCTATCTCACTTCACAGCAAGGTAATCCTGTCAATAATACGTATATATACATAATGAAAAATAATCAAAATTTAAAACCAGTCGCATAACGACGATTGATGCCATGATCCGAAGAGAAACCTAGGGTTTGTTATTGTTCGAAATGAAAATAAAACTGCACATCAAAATAAAGAGTAATAACTAATAAGGTATTGTTTTCCACAGTCATTTCTGCCACATCCTCCGCCTATTATTTTCGTTCTTGCTGAACTATTGGTCACACAGCAGATATTGAAAGTTGACTAATGATTGATTACTGATAAGTAGAGTAATGAACCACAACTCTATCCCACTGTTTCTTCAACAGCAGGCTATATAGTCCAGTACTTAACATCATCTATAAGCAGCTAAGTCCGTATTGTTTGTCGGACAATGGGCAAGCATGCGGGTCCCAAGGATCAAGGTTCATTGCCGCCACACAAATTACCCCCATGTCTGAACCTACGGGTTGAAGTAGTGATAAAATCTTTTAAAACACTGAGTAATTATGAACATAGTAGGTACCTAAACTAAGTTATTATTTTCGCCGCGATTCGACTGTGCGGAAGGTTTACTAGCCACTCGGGTTCAAGTCCGTTTGAGCTGCCAAAAAATCTGAGATTGGATAGGTACTCAAACAAGTAGTTAGGTATTACCTGAAGCACATTTACGTCATATGTCATCTAGTGATTTTCGACCTTCAGGAAACCTTCATTCTTAACTGGTGCCCAAAGAGTACCGTTACCTCAAGATCTGGGGTACAGTTGAAGGGCCACGACATTGAAGTGCCCACTCTCGGCCAACTTGACCGGCCGTCAACTTAATGCTCGTCTATTCTCCACTCGGACCTGTCCCCGCTTCCGGTCCGTTACGGCGAATAGATTTGGCGGGAAACTTACGTAATAAAATATTTTTATGAATTGGACTTGGAACTTATAATTCACTTAGTGAATACGGGTGCGATTAATTTATCATTACGCTGTGTATTTAATGAGGGGTATTTACATAATTTTATTAGTTCGTCATTACCTATCTTGTTTATTTTATTACATAGGGGCATACTTTTTTGTGAACTCGTCCCTTATATTGGCATCAGACAGAATCAAAAGTTTTATATAATTATGTCTTTACCTTAATAATTAAAAACACTTTGGCATTTCAGAAAACGAAATTATCCACTCACTCATTTTGTTCATTTTAAAAAGCAGTGACTGCCTAGCTGTGCTGCAAGTTCCCTTTATTTTTTTCCTGTAGCGTAACCAAATTACAGGAATGGTGAATTTTTAGATATGTATATATAAAATTGTGATGTGGTTTTAGGGTTCATCACCATTCCTGTAATTTGGTTACGCTACAGGAAAAAAATAAAGGGAACTTGTGAATACGAGCATAAAAGGAAATCCGAATAAGTAATTTCCCATTTATTACATATTTTATGGCACATTGTACCTACCTAACTAGAACTTGATATTAACGAATATTCTAGTCCATTGGCATAAAATAATCGCATCAATCAAAACAAATTGTTGCAAGTTATAAATTTAATGAACGTAAGTACCGGTCTAAAGAGACAGGTCAACAGGACATAGCTCCACTGAGCGCTGTGTGAACAACGTAGAGCAAGGACTACGATATTATTATGCGCAACGCAGTGAGCACATTGCACGTATTTTTAGCGAATGTCCCACGCGACGGCTCCGAGATAGGCAGCGGCGATTCAATGCGAGGTGAACGACCGTCTTATTTTATTACGTACGCATTATGAGCCTAAAGACGTGTTTTGATACTCCTCTTGGGAATATCTCGCCCACATTTTAATGCAGTTTAATTTTGTTTATTTTAGGAATGTCAATTTATTCCGTCGGTTAATTCGCTCTGCCCCTTCGGTTATCAGCCGGTCGGTGATCAAATGGCATAGATTAGACTCCAGAATTTATACTTGTAATGTAAAATTATTTCTTTTGGAGATCCTAATCAGTTTTAATTAACTAAAATTATCAAGCTCACTTTGAAGTTTTGAGAAAGAAGTCAGTATATACTGCTACGATTTTTATTTCTTTACTTTTGCGCCTTCATATTAATAATAATCATCATCATCATCATCATCATCATGTCAGCCGAAAGACGTCCTCTGCTGGACATAGGCCTCCCCCAAGGCTCTCCACTCAGACCGGTCTTGTGCTTTCCGCATCCACCGCGAAGGTTCTCGAATGGCGTCCGCGGACCGGGAGACGAGCTGTCGGTAGGCCTCCAACAAGATGGAGCGACGACTTGGTTAAGATCGCGGGATATTAATAATACATTTCATCAAATATCATGTAAACACACATAGTTATGGCAAACAACTGTGTCGATATCGGCGACAATACTAATATTAATTTCAATCAACAATAGCACCGACTTGTTCACACTTAACGATCGCTAGGAAGTTGAATTTCTCTGCAATGGTATAACACGGTCGTCAAGTAACCGGTATTGTTTACATCGCAAGTAACACGGCATATTTACAATAAGTAAGGACTATGAATAAAGTTTGATTTGTTATAGACAGACGTTATCGGCGAACGAGTCGAGTTTTATTGGAATTACACAGTTCGATAAAAGCAATCGAGGTTACTCGGAAACAAATCGGTTAAATGCTTTTTCGTTGGTAGGTAATAGATAAGGGTTATCGGTGAAGTGTTAAGTAACAGCACGTAGGCGACGGTATTCTTCTATGATATTAAACATGATTTAACCAATGTTCCGTTTTTTCTAAAATACTAAACTACGTGTTCGATAAAAAGAACGAAATCGAACTTACGTTGCCTTTATGTTTAAACATTGGCATAGTATCAAGCTTGACAGAAGAAGCTTGACAAAGTAAGATCATAAATCTTTGAATTACATACTTTCCTACCTCTATGGAATAAAATACATTGAACCTGTCTGTAAAGATAACCTGATTTCCAGTTATTAGTATACGACAGACACATTATGTAATGACATAATTAAGTATCTTTAACGATCTAGGTGTACGATCTTTAGGATCATAATTATAATAACCACAATTACAAGTTACATTAGAGTATAACCAGAAACATGAGCAGAAAACAATAAAACTAAATTAGTTCCTTTAATTAATGAAAACAATAATTAAAAAAAACACAATAGAAATCAAAAAGTTTTCGTATGAACAAACTAGAGACTTGCAACCGTTAATAAACATTAATTCGTTTTTAAAGAATATAAAGGTCTATCACGAATAATTACTGGAGTAGACACATTAACTTATCTATTAAACAGTGTTCTATCAGACAACATTTTTTATTTTCATTCAATTTTTATGGAATAATCGAGAATAACTAACAAAAATGCAACGTTGCCAGCTCAGCAAGTATAAACGCTCTTAAAACAGTTTCTAGAAATTCAAAATAATTTATTTGTTCATTTCATTACGTTAGAAGCAAAACGCCAGTGGTATCATTGGACATTTGGCAAGGAAATTGAGCGTAGGACGGCGTCGAGATTGCTTTTAAATCAAGTTACACGCTGGATGCACCGACGATGCACCAAATCCTGGCTAAGGCACGTCATTCGCAACGCAAAATATCTGATCAGCTCTCCACAATTAATGTTTCAATTTTACCCACTTTACTTGGTTTATTAAACCAAGATACTAAAATGACGTTTCATGTGTTACCTGTTTTTTTTTTCATCTCATAAATAGTGATGTGGCACAACCAGTAATCATCGAAAAGTTTCGGTAAGTACGTATGTTATACGTATAAAATGTTAAGATATGGACGGATCTGTGACGTACTAACATACGTAGGGCACTTAAGACATTCTAAAAAAGGTAAAGTGGGTCTAATGAAAATGCCACCGTTTAGGAGATACATACCTATTTCGACTTTTTACAGCTATGTTGATGTTTAAATTACATTTTGATTCGAATCAAGTTCTGCCTAAAAGCTCAATACTTATGGAAAGTAGAACATTGAATGCTTTAATTTTATTTTTGTTTCCATAAAATATTATGTTTGATTTAATCGATTATTTGGAATTATGTCGAAAACCGAAATCAGAGAGCAGCACTACTCGTATTATGCTGGTCACATTATTTTTACATTTGACATTTCATACTGTCACTTTAGTATTTTGGTTTAATAATAAGAGTATATATTTGTAAAATTGTAAACGATATTGATGACATCATTTTTAAAGTAAGACAGAAATAGCCAGAATTGTATGTACATTAGTATTTTAAACATTATGCTGAAATTTGTAAAATAAAAAGATATTAACAATCATTATTAGACCGCAGTTTGTAATTAACACTGGTAAATTTGTCTTTCCGGCATGGACATGTCATTCACAATGACATGACAACTATAACTTAACAAAAGAATTTGAAAACCAAAACTTTTTTTGTTGGCAGCAAACTACCTTTTACTTTGAATACAAAGGTTGAACATTCTTTTAAACAAAAACGAAAAGACCATCTCTATAAGTACAACTATAAGCAAAAATGTTAATCACCGAAGCTATAGGTACTTTACTTAACTCTTATTATAAATGGGAAATAATCTAAACTGAAAAGTACCTGTACCTAAGTAGCAGAAAAAGCTTAAGTTTATTGAAATAAAACTTAGACCAACACCCGAATAAGTAGAATGAATGCTGTGTGAAATAGATGAATTCGAAATAAAACTTTGTAGAAAAGTTAACATTCAATACCTACTAGGACCTAGTAGGCCCATAGACCTAGGTACTCTCGCCAAAATAAAATCTGTGCGATTTTTTATAGAAAGGTCAAAACTGACCAAAATGTTATCTATACTGATGCAGTCACAGTTACATATGGGATAAATTGATGCTGAATTCAAAAACTGGTTGCTGGGTAGGTATGTTTAAACACCAATTTATAATTAGGTACATAGGAGGCACACGCATTATAATTATTTATCATTTTCTGCGACTTACGAATTCTGTCAATAATAATTTATGATTTAGATTAGACAAATATTTTTGAATAACTCAAAAAATGCTCGTAGGTACCTTACTGATAAAGGCAGCCTTTTCCTGACAATACCACTTTAAACAATCCGGTTCAGATTAGCACAAAAAACATCAATGACTAAACACCTTTCGAAGTTATCATTTACGAAGAACTCTTGCGAAATTATAATGAATAAAATTACTCACTGACGTTACGATGATTCATAGAACTTTACGAATACATAAACCCTGTAGGTTAAACCGTGAAGTTATTCTTCGTACTCAGTTCCTAGTTAATAATACCTACATTAAACAGGTTTCCTCTTATGACCATATGAGTCAAGAGCCAATATAAATTCTAATTAATGTATAGATAATACCGGAAGGTTTATCACAAGGTGTTGAGTACATCTGCCTTTTTATTTAGCTTCTAGCACTTTTATAGCTAGCAAGCCTGCAAGATGAAAAAAACAGCAAACATAATATAGGGAGGGATACCTATCCGTAAACGAATCAGTGAGGGGAACATTTCAATAATTATTTACCAGTAAACGAATAACATTCACAAAAAAAAACCACATGTTTTTATTTACGTAAGTCCCTGCGTCATCATCTCGCATCCCTTAAATGGTGTTATGCCGCGTAGGTACCATTAGTTAGTGCATTGCATTCTTTGACAATAATGGTCTTGAACTAAAATAATCTCCTTGCTCACCCGCCACCTTACGATAGCTAAGCTTATGCAAAATATGCGTGTCCATGCAGTTCCTCCACCTCTACACTGTAAGAACACAAACAAATCACACAAACCCATCTATCACCACCACCACACTACACTGACTCGTTTCGGACTAAACCAGAGCTCATCTTCAGAGCAACACAACCGTACACCATGCTACCAGATGTTAATTCTTTTAGTTCATTGATATGGACCTCCGCAAAGTAACGCCTGATTCAATAAATCAACCAGTTAGTTGTTAGGAACTGCGTGAACACGCATATTCTGCATAAGCTTAGCTATCGTAAGGTCGCGAGTGAGCAAGGAAATTATTTTAGTTCATTGATATGGACCTCCGCAAAGTAACGCCTGATTCAATATATTATTTAAATAATGATATTTCCAAATGCGCTTGTAGAGTAGAAACAGTGACAAGTAAAAGAGACCTTCGTGCGTGGCCTACTTACAGAAGTAAACGTTTTGGTTTTTTTTTTTCATATAATAGGTATTTTCACAAAATCGGTACATTTCCAAAATAGATCGATCGTTGAAAAATTATAAAAAACTGCCAACCTTTAGCCTGGCGACGGCCAGCGATTAAAGTTGTCAGCAAATGAAATCCTCATGACCTTTGAAAAATTTACAAAGCGTGGTATAAACTGAGTATTATGCGGTTGAGGGCAAAATAGAATACAATGGCTTTGTTCGAAAGGTGGGCTATTAACGAGATCGGGACACCTCAAAAAATTCTTATATAATTTTAGTTAATTATACTACCACGCGAAGACCGTACATTTCAACTAGGTATACAAACTTTTCAAGATCTCACAACTCTACACTCTCATCAGTTCTCTACGGTTTCAGTAACTAAAGTTTAAAAGGAGAACAATGTTCTATGAGGGAAAAGTTGCAAAATGTCCAGCTAATAATAGTTCCAAATCCCTTCATATTGGGCCTAGTTACCAAGAGTATCTGAAATAATTTAGTAAATATAATTCTAAAATAACTGCTGCGAAGTGGACGGTGATTGAAATTTCGTGATGCGTTAAAACCATTATTGACTGATTTTACTGTGATTATATTGATGTAAATCTTCCTTTTAAGTTTACCTACTCGTTACTGTTGTGCCGCCTATTTAACATCTTTCGGAGAACAATTAATTTGCATTAACAGACTCCTTTTTATTAAAAATTTACACTACATACTTGAACAATAGTTTTAACGTTATTAATCACGTTAACGAAACTGATGAACCGTATTTTGAAATAAACCCTGATAAGCAAGACTGTCGAAGCAAAGTCAGTAACGGAGATACCTATCACTTAAATTTCAGAATACTATGCAGTTAGTGCAAGTTAACTGGTCATATAACTACATATTTTTATGGACGCAACGTCCGCGTAATAACCCCCGCACTCGATGTTCATGAAATTGTCCGATAAATGATGGCTACTGTTAATGATTTATAATTACGTCATATTGTACCTTAAATGAATTAAAAAAATTGCGACACTAGTAAAAAAAATAGCATTGGGTGTTTTAGGCGAGCATAGAATGTTTTATTAGTCTTCCCAAGCATTTTGTTGCACGATAATCTTTACGATCACCAGTCACCACCCCGCTGCGACTCTTATTTTTATTTGCTTTCCCTACGTTCTTGTGACAGAAGATTACCTGAGAGACTAACGTGAGCTTGTTAAAGGGCAGGTGGACCCCCAGAAATAAAGTTTATAAAAAATCAGGCAGCCAGTCTTAAACACAAAAAAACTCCCCTATGCAAGCGATGTGAAAGGGCGACAATTATTGTTAAAGTCACAAAAAAATCTGCTTTTGTTCTCCGGCACGAGAAAAAAAAATAGTTTCCTAAAAAAGTATAATTTTTTCGGCACTGCTTACCAAACATCAAGCTAGGACTCAAGCCGGTGGAGTAAACTTAAAAACATTCCTGGTTTCGACAATCCATTTTATCGATAAATCCACATGCATGGTGTTTTTTTGGGCCGAGGTCGGGATAATCACCTCGGTCGGTGGCGTAACATAACTTCTCATCGCCCAGCGGCGGCAGCGCGGTCAGCTCCTCGGGATCCGCTCACTGCACATCCTGGTCATGGTTCACACACAGCACATGGATAGGGCACGGCACAGCACAATGTTGACACTGATCGAGTCGTCACAGCACAGCACTATGTCACTGTCACGAGGCGAGGGGTCGCGAGACGGGCGGCGCGCGCTATCGACGCCGATGCATTGGCGCGGTCCTGGCCGCGCAACAGCTGACGGGAGGCGCAGTGTCCCCCCGCGCCCGCGCCCGCCACCCCTCTTCCCGCGCGCGCAGCCGGTGCGTGCGCCACACCCCTCGTCCCTCGCTTCACCTCTAATCCATTATTTACGGACCGTCGACCGGTTTCAGGCGTTCGCTCTGCCTACCGCTTCACGACGATCGTTCAAATTTAATGCCCTTCCTATGTCCGGCCTCTAATGCGATAAGATTACCAGCGCCATGCCCGCTTCTCACTTCGGATTCAGACTATATAATGTTAAATCTTCCTCGATCAACAAAGAATAACGAAGGAATGATCTAGCAACCAACAGCCTCAGCCTGACATATCAAATGACTTTGAAACAACGTACCTACTTGTAAATAGGTACCTAGTACCTATATAGTGCGTGGTGAACGAACCTACACAAAGCCAATGCTGGGTAGTAAAATCCTCATAAGCAGTAACATAATCTATCGTAAGCCGCAAATACACTTCTGAGGCAGTAAATCTACGTTTCGGTTTCGAATATAAAAACACCACATTGAAAGAAATACTCATAAACGAAATGTTATGTCCGTAACCTACTTGTTACGACTCTACATTTAGACTATATTCTCCTATCGTATTCGTACTTACATAGCAATGCTCGAAATGTAAAGTTCTTGTTCAAGTGTCGTCGTTCTCAACATAAAAACTTCCATGGTTGACCCCTCTTGTGGTGGGTTTATCTCAGGATTTATCTCGTTTCCGTGGAAACAACTTAAAAAAGTTATTCGTTATCGTCATTCCGGGAACGTACAACTTTGCTATTACCATCAACTTTACCTTGGCTATAGGAATTTCTTCGACGATCGAATATTGTGTGAAAGCGTAAAGGTACCTTGTACACGCTATGAAATTGTAATAATTAATGTGTACAAACGTGTTCCGTACTGATAATAAAACGTCGTTATCAAATGATAATGATAATTATGTATATTATTATTTTAATGTTGTAATACAATTAATTATTATTATTATTATTAAATAATTGCTTTAAATTGCTACCTAGAAACAGTGCTTAAACTATGGAACTAGCAAGCCTTATTCAGGAGCACAGGAAGTGGTAACCACGTAGGGGAGTACAAGAGAATAATTTAACTTGTTTAAATGAGGTAACCTACTTTAAAATCGTTATTTATAGAAACCATACGAGTAAAATATATAATAACAAGACGGACCACCACGAAGATTCGCCATCGACGCAGAGATTACGATGTCCGCGTCGTCGCAATCTAATACAGATCATTAGATACTGTAAAAAGTACACGCCGATGATATTACAGCCTGGACGGGGCCTGGTGCAGCCGCAGGGTAGTGCAGTGTTTCATTACAGCGTTCCCGGTAAGATTAGCGTCGGGCGACCGGACCTCGAGATACCTCGAGTCCCGGGATCCACTTTCGGCCGACAGCCATAGAAATCACGTAGCTCGCGGAACTTGGTTACCTGTGGTCTGTGGTGCGACGGCAGCGCAGCCCGCCAAGGTGAACGTTCGGGCCAAGGACGGCCCCGGGCGGCGGGAGGGCCGGCTCGCGCCCCTCGCCCCCTCCACCCAATAAAAACGATCTGAACCTTCCAAGACGGGCGGTGCAACCCGGCAAAAAAAAGGGCCCGAGACGGAGCAAATAGAAAACGACCGAAAAAAACTAATAATAGGTCTCGTATAACAGAACCGTACCAAGATTTTTGTGTTAGAATTAGAAGTGATGTATTAACATATTCGTAGCGCATGTCACCTGCGCCTACGCAGACGGGTCACGCACCGAGACTGCGCGTGTTGCTATGATGTAATAGACGAACGATAAAAAACGACTAACGGAAGAGGTGCGGAACCGGCCGAACGGACCACTAATTACTTCACGCAATAGAAAATACTTCTATAATAGTTAGAAGTTTGTAGCATACGTGGACGCAAGATAAGGGAATTAGTATTCTTTAGACGTGACCATTTCAATTATTCATGCCTGTTTTCATATGCTTAATGCGTAAGCTTTGAACTTTTTGTACGGAGTGAGGAAGACTAGGGAGCGAACGATGAAATGTCAAGACCACTTCCTAGGCGTCCCGGCAGGACCGGTTCGGCAGCCCGCACATCGTAATACTTCCCCAACCCAAAAAAACGCGGCCGGCGAAACATGGCCCGTAGCACGTTCTCTAACGAACGACTTGCATTATCATATCTTACTGGATGAAAATGATATTAGTATAAAAACTAAATGGATTTCATCAAAGCAGACCTTGCATGCCTGACAGCAAAAAAATGCTGACACAAGAACTGAGCAAGACTTGGTGCTTAGTGGATAATGGGATGCCGAAGAATCCAAGTTACTTATGGACTGTGGACTCGAGCATAGCAGAGTGAAGTACGCGTACTTATTAAAACTGTCGTGTCAACTTTATCTGGCTTTTGTCCACGTTACATCAGCTTTCATAAATAGAATCTCCAGGAGTCACCCATACTTGTATATCGCACGCAAGGAGGCGTTACATTCTGTGCTCTTCTAGCGTGAACTCCACCGGCCGGGAGGGAAAGGGACGAGGCAGTGTTACAGTTAAGCAGGAACTCTATTTATATGCAAATATAACCTCGGAGTCGACACCTGTTTTCGTATTCTCGCCTTGTCGCTGTGTAGCTACACTGTTGCTGTAAGTATCCTTTGATTATGATTTTATAATATGGGTACATAAGAAAGATCATTGTGGACACGTTATAACCGACATTATAATCAAATTTAAACTTTAATTTCCAGAAACGAGGTACTTTTTTAACTTAATCTTTCTCATAGAGTTATCGTTACAATTTTTCTCTCTCTGTAATGTTTCTGTATCGCTTACTATTTATGGTGTAGAATAAAGAAAAGAAAAAGAGTGTATTGTATTGTACAGTATTCTAGCCTGACGAATTTTTTTTCACGGCTTTATGTTTCTTCTGGCCACTTTGTTAGCTCATCCCCCTGGATGAATGTTATGCTTTGTATTGTGAGAAACATGCTGACACTGTTCACTATTTCGATACTATTTTATTATAATCTTTCAGAATTTAGGAACGTGTTATTTTTGTTGCATTACTTAATGACCAGCTTTGCCATCGGCTTAATCTCCGGGGATCGAGATACCAATGCAATGTATATGATTAATTGATTATAATAATATTATATATAGGGTCTTCAAGGCCGCAGTACCTAAGCGAGAACGAAGAACTGCTTGAGATTGAAGTGTTTTATTTTAAATGTGTCTTGAAATTTTGCACAGAAAATATTGGCATTGTTCTAATTCGATAAGACTCATAAATCAGAATTTGACAGTTGACACCTATGAGAGCTTGGTTTAAAATTTTGACGAGTACAGAGATGTCAATAGCAGCGTTCGACGGGCCATGCTTTAGGGTAAAATATGGTGTATACTCGTATTGGGGGCGCAGCGGCATCGCGCTCGTTTATCACTGGAGATTGCCCCGAACGTCCTGCGGAACGATAAATGGACCGTATTTGTCGCCGGGATTATCGAATTGGTCGACTCGGAATTCCCTCGTAGGAGTATTAACCGATGAATTACATACAGTAATTATGGCTCTAGCGTGTCACTAGCATCGAATTGTTTCGATTTGGAATCTCAATTAAATTTGTAATCTAATCTATATAAGTCCATTCAAGATAACATTGGACTCTAGAAGGTCGCAGAAGAAGGGGTTCTAATATTTTTTTTGTGAAGTCGTTATAATGATGACGATGATGATGATGAATAAGATGAAGTCATAATTTTAATACGTGTACTTACAAAATAACACAATATGAATACGTAATTTGCTACATAATAATAATTCGATTTATATTTTATACGTTTAATAACTGTGTTTCGTGGACTAATCCGCTCTCATTCCTTGTTTAAAGATATTCTACTTATTTCCTGCTATGAAGTTCAAGCTTTATTTCATTTCAAATTTTATCAAATTTGGTGCAATATAATTAAAGGTCATCACCTTTAGATCCAAACTGACGATTAAAAACTATAAATAATGTACTTACCTATATAAAATATTTCTTGAGTTAACAACATTATAAACGTTTCGTTTCTTGCAGAATGTTGTTTACCTCTGCCTCTTTAGGTATTTTATAGGAAGACGTTTCTGTTTTTAAAAAATAGGATAAGTTTTATTTAAATGTTTTAGAATTATAAAATAGAAAAGTTAATCTTAGGTACTAATATTTATTATAAATGCGAAAGTTTGTAAGTCTGTATGTTTGTTTATTTATTACCACCTCTTCATGTCCTAACCGCTGAACCGAACCGATTTAGATGAAATTCGGTATACAGATAGTACAAGTCCCGGGGAAGGATATAAAATAGTTTTCATCCCGGAAAATTGCACAGTTCCCGCGGGATAGCAATAAACGAGTTCCACGTGAATGGAGTCGCGGGCAACAGCTAGTTAATGAATAAATCAAACTAATATTGGTATCTTTGATTTTTCATTTAGAATAGGTTTGGACCGTTCGCTAAAAAAATGCAATTTATTAAATGACTTCCTAAAGCGTGCACTATAAAGAGCTTATTTTCCTTCTGTCCATTCCTATATTGAACAAACAGTAATTAGGTGATTGACGTAATTATTTCAGTAAGTTGTTTTTATTTTATCTATCCCCTAAACACCTTGAGCACGCTATAGTTGTTACACAATTCATTTTCCATTGTTATGGATGGATATGATTAGCGTATTCCCCACATGAATATACGTTTATCATAACTACCATCACGGCCGTGGCTGTCACAAGTTCGCATTATCGTAATATTTCGCGGCAGGACCGGCACGAAGGTCAACAAAGAGAAGAATTAGAGCGGAGTTCACCGGCAGCCCGTACATTTATCATACTCTTGACGTCGCGCGATATCCTGAGTGCATTTCTATGTACCTACGTTCTGTCCTTTCAGATATATCAGCCACGTTTATTTTGTTTACATGTTGGAAATTTTTAGTCGTTTACGATTATTTTTTTCAGTTAGCTTTTATTTGTGTTTGTTTTCGATTCCCTTTGTTTTCTTTTTGGGTAGGTATTTTGTTCTAAAAAAATAACTTTCGTGTTTTATTTCACAGGAACATTATGGTGTAGTAATCAATCAAACAGGGTAAGGCATGTTTGGAAGCAGTTCAGACAGGGGCACCTGAATTAGCTGTCCATCAATGGCTTATCGTGCGAATATCATATCGCGTCACGAAGCCATCAGCCGCGGGAGCGACGCCCGCGCCGTCCTTACTCGTCCTTTTGGACATTGCCTCCTACTAACATACGTACGGGCAGCGGTTTCGTCGAACATTTTGCTAGATGATAATTTAAGAGCGTTTATACCTACCTGCTGAGCTGGCAACGTTGCATTTTTGTTAGTTTTTCTCGATTATTCCATAAAAATAGAATGAAAATTAAAAATGTGGCCTGATAGAATTCTTATTATATAAGTTAATCGAATAATTGTTCGTGATAGACTTTTATACTCTTTAAAAACGAACAAATGTTAATTAACGGTTTAAAAAAAAGTCTATCGCGAATAATTATTGGAGTAGACACATAAACTTATATATTAAGAAGAGTTCTATCAGACCACATTTTTAATTTTCATTAAATTTTTATGGAATAACCGAGAAAACTACAAAAAATGCAACGTTGCCAGCTATAAACAGGTATAAACGCTCTTAATAAAATATGTATATTTATTTTTTTTTAAACCCCCCCACGGAGCTGTTTTTTTTCTAACATGAATAACAAATGTGGTTTTATTAAAATATATAGAGTACATTTTTAATTTTCATTAAATTTTTATGGAATAACCGAGAAAACTACAAAAAATGCAACGTTATTAGTATAAACGCTCTTAATAAAATGCATTTACGGAGTAAAAAAGCGCTGTTTTTTTTTCTAACATGAATAACAAATGTGGTTTTATTAAAATATATAGGTACATATATTTATTAAATTAGTATTAGTATAATTTAAAAAATGCATTTTCGGCAACCTAATAAATAATATTTGTTCCTTAAATAGTAGATCTGTCACCTAAATTCAATCACCAAATAATATGAAAACGGTTACCTAAATATTATTTAAAAAATACTCGGAAATAATATTGATCATCAAATAATTACACTGGGTTCCAAAATAATAGATGTGTCACTAAAACTGAATCACCAAACAATATAGAAATGGCTACCTAAAAATTAATTATAATCACTGGAAAATAATATTGATCATCAAATAATTAAACTGAAATTTGACAGTCGATATACAATGAATGAAATAATAATAATAATATCCTCTCACAAATTACACCAATTGACCTAGCCCCAAACTAAGCAAAGTTTAATCTATGGGTGCTAAACAACGGGTAGACATACATACATATATTCTTAAATACATACAAACAGCCAAGACTTAAGTACCTCCTACAAAAATTTGTACTCATCATACAAGTATTAGCAAAAAAAGTTCGGTTCTGGCAATTCGCCGGACGCTACCGCGGTACGCTCGCGCCCTGAGGGTCGCAGTTCTACCTAACACTCTTTGCTTCGCTCGTCGTCGTACCTAACCAGACCTGCCTTAGTAGAATAGGTAGAAGCATCGAATTAAGGAACTGATCTATTTATTAGGTGACAGATCTATTATTTTGGTGATCGAATTTTGATGATCAAACTATATAGGATACAGTTTTACATTAATCTGATGACTCATACTTAGAGACAGTATTGATTAATACGATGATTAATATATTTCTTAGGGATAGATATGATAATTAGGGTATCGCAGTTTAGTGTCAAATCTAAATTTAAGTGACAAAAAATATAACAAAGAAAATATATAAAAGGCACGAATTATAGATAAATGGGTTATTGATTCGATCGAGTGGGTGTTTATACAAGAATTTTGATGAAATCGGTTCGTTTACACTTTCCATAAATTGGATTTACATAACGTATAGGCACATCTAATTGGCTCTACTCACCCAATGAGCCGTGTTAGCTCTAATTCCAGGTTGTATTGGTCCCGTGTGTAGTGATTCGCAAGTGCGGCATTCACCGCTGCTAACGACCGATGCTTTATGACACATAATAACGTTTCAGCCCGCCAATTATACGTTTACAATGTTTTCCACTTTGATGCATAGGGCTCGGAAGGTCGGGGAACAAACAGAACTTATTCAGGGTCGTCAAAGGTGATTTAAAATAATTTGTGTACATTATTCGTGTTTCTACAATGTATAGACACGAATTTCGTAATGCACCTGTACTGTAACTCCACTCCAGAGGGTGATGTTAGCAGTGCAGTCGGAAACGTAATTTAAGATTTGTTAATCAAAGCGAGCACTCTAACTAGGTGCTTCCTAATAGACGGGGATTAAATCTCCGCTCAACCTCGCTTACGCTCGAAGCGAAGTGCTTTTTGCATTTACCTTCGTAACTAAATTAATAAACAACTTTTCAGGAAGAGCTGAGGTTTAAAGGAAGGTTTAAAAGACGTTCGCACCAAATTGAGTGTATAATTTAAATTATACACTATCGAACTTTATCTGAAGTAAGTTAATTAATCTCTAGTTTGAATTTAAGTAAGTCTTATATGAATGATTGGATATAATGATAGTGGTGGTACTTTGATGTCGGTGGGTTTAAGCATTGGAAGGGTGGAGAATCACCCGCGGCGTCGTGTTTACGAGACAGATCTCTGAAAGCCGACGCTAGCGAGGGTGCGTCGCGACGAGCGCGGCACTACACTGGAGCGCGACGCCTCGCGTCTGACCTATAAACGCAACCGCTCCTCTCGCCGACGCTCGCGTCCCGTAAATATTTTGTTGCGCGTTCCTCCCATCTAATATTTATGGGCTATGGAGTACCGTTGCGATTAGAAAGCCATTTTATTGCAATATTGAGGGCGTCGCTAGCTTATTCCGTCCGTTTTGTGTATACTTTTGCATATTTGACAGGGTACAAAATATAAACAGCAACAGAAGGAATAGGTATGTTACGTGTCAGATTATCATGTCCGTAAAGCGCATGTGTTTTTTATATAGCGAGTGCGAAATGGCATACTGCGAATGATTATTTGAGGTTAATGCGATGTGTTGCGATATGGACAAAGGACCGGTTCGACCACACACGGCGCTGTTAATTAAACCGTCATGGAGTGCCCGCGTCGAGTCTAGCTGAACTAAACAGCACAATTTTCACTGGAGATTAACGCGTCGTCGCTAAACGCTTCACTCCGTTGGTTGTAAAAGGGAAACTGGTAATCTCGACGATTCCAGTAACTTTACGCGTCTAGTGTTCGTTGCCAATGCCATGCCAGCTCAGTGCATTGGGTACCGTGAATCATATTATTTGTCTGTTGAGAACTCACCAGTTAAGTACCTATGTACAGGCGTGGCGTTGAAAGAGCATCGGGGCAGGAAGAGACCGCGTCGGATAGCGCGATACAGCTCGGCGTCGGTGTCAATTTTTCAATCAATCGACCGGTCGACGATGCCAGTCCGACTTGCTTGTAAATATCCGTAGATGGAATAAACGTTGGACACTTTAAATTAATTATGTGGTAAATTTAGTGATTAAACCTTAGATTAGACCTTTCCTATCATGCCACCCAACTGACGTTAGTAGGCAATTGAAAAAATATGAAGCCTATTAGTTTAAAATGCTAATAGCCGTGCGTTCGTCTGCACATTTGCCCTGACGTGAACCATAAATTGTTTTTAAGAGGCACTAAAGTTTAATATTTATGCGACATTGTGCCCGTCAACGCGCAGTTAGTGTCAGGTGTGTCGATGTAAAAGGTCCTAGGCTGCGGCCAAATATTAACACGTTTAAGTATGATTGGTGGCGCATTATCTATCTTGACACAGCGACGTGAGTCACGGTAGATTATCGAGTGGTTCCGTAAATAATAGTTCCATTAGTCGTAATGCACAAACATTTGTTTTAATTAGCACTAACGAGCTAGACCGCGAATCCCGGCGGACGCCCCGCCGTTGCAACACGCGATTGCATTTTTTTCACGTTAAATACATCTCCCGGGCTCCTAAAAGCATCCGAGAAAGCGACAAAAACGTCCGTGTCACTTTCATCCCTACTCGTTAACGCCGTGTGGAATTGAAGATTTAATTCCGTGTGGAGAACTTTACGGCGGAATAATTGAATGAGTTTATTTTGACTTGAGGCAGAAATTTTTCATGAATGTGTATAAGGAACATTTAGTTACAAGGCATATGAGTTTCAACTTTAACTCGCTGTGGTAGAGTTATTTGAGGCTTGTTAAAGAAGTAAGCTTGTATACCTAGTAGCGTGTAGATGCGGCAGAAAGTATACGGCAGATAGGACAAAATAACGGAAACGAGCGCGCCAAAGCTGCGGGTAGACGATAGGATGCGTCCTCTCATCTAGTGCCCTATTTATGAGCTAAATGTACTCGTAATCGTGCTCGGGTAGGTTGGTAGTTCACACAGTTATGGTTTTGTTAGAAAAGCAGGAGGACGTAAGACTAAAATTATCGACAAATTGCGAAACAAATCTAAAATTACGTTAAAACTGCTGATCATTTTTGTTTAAAACACAAGTGTTAAAAGGTCACAAGTCGTAATGTGCTTTCTAATTTTATCTAAGTTAAACAAATGAGATCAAAAGGTTATCTGTATTCAGTTATCGTGTATTTAAATGTGGTGTTTTATAATCTATGCGCGGGATAAAAAGACCACAATTCATGTTTATCAGCGGAAACAGTATAATCAAGATACACGACGTTCCGAGACACCGTATCCAAACATCCGCCGTTTGTTTTCACTGGAATATCTCACAACTATTTCAAATAATCCACAATTCCTACTAAACAGTTAACAGAAGGATGGACTTCCCTCTATATTTAAAACGGCGGCTAAGTCTTCAACAAACCCCTTTGAAAAACGTTGGCCTCACTTTTAGCTTCTTCGCGTAGTGAAATAAAAACTTGTGTAAATCCCGGACAAACCAACACCGGAGTGGGTACTTCGCAAAATAATTTAGGGAAGTGCTTTCTTTTAGTCATTCCCCTGTCCTTAGAGCGAGAAAAGACTTGGAGACTCGCGTGCACTGAAATTTCACAAGAGCGGTTAGGATTTTACCTTCTTATATTTTTTGCATATAACTCGCAAGATGCACTGAGAGGTCTCAAACCAGTTTCGACTGGAAGGTAGGTAGGTATACCAAAGAACCATTGAATTAAAAAAATACTTGCCTAATGCATAATAATTAAAACGTGAATGTTAATAAATATGATAAACACTGTGCGGTGTCAAATATCGTTATGATATTCAAATCGAGGTGCTAGTATAGGGGTTTTCGGTTTTCGTTAAAGGAACCCTTTGGAATCCAATTATAAATATTTAAAGTGTGTAAACGCAGTCGGCATGTGTAATTCAATTCGCCGGGCGGTGTAACGTTTCTTATTGACATATCCATTAGGTATTATTCAAGCTCTAGCTGGGGCGATGTGTGTAGAGGGCACGGCGAGGTATGTGGTCTCGAATGAGCATGTGTTGCGTTCACAAGTTCTAACGGAAAATAACTTGATAGCATTATCATTAACTACTCTATTTAACTTCCTATATCTGCAGGGGTAACTTTTTATAAGGATAAGAATTACTTACTTACTTCGTTTACGCAAAAAAAAAACATATTTTGTTCAACATTAATGAAACAAGTCTATATATGTAATACAATCCTTACCAATATTATCCTTGCTAATATTATTAATACCAAAGAAAATCAATCTGTCTATATGGGTCTTTTATAACTTCACGCTAAAGCCTCTGAATCGATTTAGATGAGATTTGCTATCGAGATAGTATGCTACCCTGGGAAGAACACACATAAAGACAGTTTTAATCTCGAATGATTACATAGATCTCGCAGGATAGCGATAAATGAATTTTGTGCAGACGGAGTCGCGGGCTACATAATTAATTCATTATCAGTCTTACGCGTCTGTTCCAGGCGAATTTTGGCTTGTTGCCTGTGAACAACGTCTTTGATGGCTGACTAGACCGATGCGAGAGCGACATGTTCGCCCACAGGCCAGACAAGAGAAGTCTGCGGATGTAATTACGTACTTACTTAAAATAACAAAATTACAAATTATACTAATTCAAATAATAAAACCTGATCAAATATAAGCAACAAATGAAATAAAAATTCTAGAATTTTGTACGATAATCACGGAGGATGTGGTAAAAAAACTATCTCAATGCGAATGGTGAACTCGTGATTCACGGCTCGAATATCCGTTTCCGTTCGATTTCGCGCGGTGGACAAAGCACGCCTAGCATAGCACCATAAATGGGCAAGTCAGAAACTTCCTATTTAATTCCTGTTAGGTATACAAAGCATCTACGCTACAAAACACATTGCCGCTTTCGCAATTCTACCCTATTAATTAGGAATAACATCTATTCGTTTCTAAAACAGACTAAAGACTGTAATGTGGACGACGTCGTAGAAGAAGACTTTCTCTTTATGTACCACTTTATGCTTATGAACTTACGTATTGTGTGTCCACGGCTCACTATTTATATAAAGTTCGTTTGTTATGCACGCAGCCTAATGGAAGGCCGGTTGCCACTTTGATCTGTAAACGCATGTGCATACGAGACGACGCCGCGGCTACCATTTTACAGTTCGGAGAACTATCGGGGGTTAATGTATGGAATCACCGAGCATTAGGTTTCCGTTGCGAAAACCTATGTATGTGTGAATAACTCTGGCATTTGGACTGATATTTCGTGGCCACTACCGTTATCACTATCGCCTTTGAATTGACAACGTAAACGACGTCTTGTCTGCTTCTACCCCGCTTTGTCTTTAGGGTTACAGATTACTTGCTGCCTATCATAAAAATTACTTACGTGTGTACAATTTCTAACTAAACACTATGGGACGGTACATTTCAGGATATCTCTTTAGCAAATGAAAATCACTCGTTCAAGAAAGTGTTTGTCGAACTATGCGTAAAAAAGCTGAGGACTCTACCTGTAAACAAAAAAAAAACACTTCTCTACCTCCCACCCACTGCTCCTAGCGCGTCACGCATTGCTGCTCTATTTGCTGCTACGAATACATTGTTACCCGAAGACCGGTTGGGTATAGCAAACCGCATAGTGGTCCGAGCCGGGGTTCGCGATCGAGGAAGCGCACGCTTTCCCACGAAGCTGCGCTTGCGCTTACCTGTGGACAACGTACAAGGATTAAGTTGAGTTAATGACTTAATCGAACAGCGTAACTCTAATATGGTCTAGCTATGCGGCCTGATTCTTCTTGGTTTGAAGCTAAATTGACAAGTTATTTCAATGGGCATACTGCATATAGCATCTCGACGCACCTACTACCGAACAAACTGAATCGTGATCCACTTTGTAATCTATTCACAAAAAGTCATTGTGACATCGCATTGCTAGACAAAGAAATTCAATATGGAATTTACTGTGACACGTTTAACAGTGGGTCAGGAAGGTAGATAGTACTTAAAGCTTTGAGTTTGTTTCCATTCCACAGGGCGTACAGTATGTAAACCTGCATTATCGTAAGCAAGGTAACTCTCCTCCATAATAACATACACACCACCAACTTCCTACCCCACATTTCTGACAGCATTAGGCGCACATCAAAGGCCCCGTTATGTCGGGGCCATGAGTCAAGCGTGTAATAAGACATTAGATGGGACAAAATTTAAAACAATTTTTGCATCATACACGAAGAATTTACAACTATAATTATAGGTACGGTTGGTAATTCCAACTTGGAATGGGTCACAAGAAAGTCGAACGATCCAGTCGATTTATTACTTTCGCCCTTGTCCCCATTCCGCGCTCGGTCCGAGTATTCCACTTCCACTCGATTGCCCTAATGCCATTCAGTGTATAACACATTAGTCAATTAAAATTCAGCAAAGGGATGACAACGCTCGGCGTATGGGGGACTCAATTCTATCCCCTTTACGTGCCAAATGTTTGCTAATAAAACTTTTTTAGCCTATTGTTATTTCTGGCGGATAATCCTCTATGTGTCTTTAGGACACACACAAAATATATTTCTCGGAAGAAATTTTAGGATTAATGTCCTTCGCTCAGGCGCTCGGAGGAAAAAAGTGGAGATGATAAAGACATAAAGAAAGGTTGGAAGTGTACGGGATTATGTCATTGACTCATGCTCATGTTGCTTTGTCGCGTGCTTCGTGGCCCGGGCGTGTGTCAGAGCCGCAGGAAGCGAGTTGCGTAGGCGGACGTTTAATACGGGCGAGGAAGCGCCGCGTCCGGTGCACAAGCATGTAGTGTAGCCTAATATCAAGGTTTGCGAGCTGAACCGAGATGCGGGTGAGATTTCGCGCCGTGCTTACGACTGCCATTTATGATATGGTTGGTTATATTTCAGAGCGGCGAAATACGTATGAGATATTTTGACTCTTACTTCTTCGATGTTAGAGTTGAAAGTGTTACGCTATGATTTTCGCGTATTTGGTAAGCTTTTCTCGTTATCATTTCCTCGCAAAACCGTCACTTTTCTCAACTAGTGTCAAATGATTAACGAGAATGACTAATGACTAATGTTGATGTTCCGCGTGCATAAAAGCACAATCGTATCAAGCGGTTCTAGCTCATCTGTTATTGTTGCGCATACCGCGAATCTCGTTGAAAGCCCTCATTGTACCTTTGTTCGCTCCTGTAAACACCGCCGTATACCATCCGTGTTTGAAAACTGATCAGGATATTGAAGAGCAATTGCTCCTTAATTAAAAGCAATCGAAACGGTGCTCTATTATTAGCGTGTAAAGGGCCAGGGTGTCGGTACGAGGCAAGGGATATAAAATAAACATTAATGGTCACGCGACGTTGCCGCTCCGCGCAGCCGGGGTACGGTCGCGGGCGCATACAATGCTCTCGCAACTAGCTCCTACCTGAAAGACGTTTGTTTACCGAGCCCGTTTCTACAACACCCGGCAGTTCTATTGTCATATTTAAACAAGAGTTTGGAAACCATATCGGGTTGTTACACTTAGTTTAGGTTTGTCGGCAACTTTCTACTCGTTCGAAATATCGAATCTCCTCGAGAGCATGAGAAGCAATATGCGGACTCAGGAAAATATCTTCGAGTAACTTTAGAGCGTCTGCCGATATTGCTGAGATCATCCGGACTAGGTTGCTAGTTTAAAACTTTATGCAATCTATTTTGTTCAACTTTTCAATTTTATTATTCCTAGGTAAACTGTAAGAAGATGCTTGAAATTAGAAGTATTCCTTCAACTGCCTTTGTGCGTCCAAAAAAAAACTCTACAAAGTGAAAACTCATGACTAGGTAAGTTGCTTCATCATCGACCAAAAAATTTTTTTAATAGTGCGAATGAGAAACAACGAGATTGTTCATACCACCCTCGTGCAACTTTTTTTTTTAGAAGAGTAATCGATCCGCATGAAATTGATCCTGCAGATCCGAGCGAGCGGAGCCGAGGCACGCACTGCGCTGAACTCTCCAACTACTTGCAGTCTATAACTATATCCCGAGCTGCGAGGGGATAGTTAATCCCCTGTCTATTTCAAACACGTTTCACCTCATTCGTACAGCGTCCAACAAAAAACTTATTAGATTTACTTCTCCCCGCTCGATCGATAAACTGACTGTTGTGATTTGACGGATTGTTTCGGGGTTTTGTACTTGTATAAATGAGTATTAAAATAGTAAACTTTAACTGGTTCAAAGGGAAAGCTTTTGTAAATCAAGGCGAGCTCTATGCTTTATCAATGTAGAGCTGGCTCTACAACAAAAATGCCTCGTTCGTTAATTACGAATAAGCAGTTTAGGTACTAGCCGATTGGTAGCACACCAAGATTAAGTAGTTACTGGAGTTCAACAAGCCAATGCCAATTCTAAAATTATTTTGGTATCTACTCATTAAGTTTACTCGTTCTTTAATTTATGCACGTTCTTGAATTTTTAATATTTGATGTAGGTATGCAAATACAACAAACAGTTGAATTTCTGCGGTCGTATCTACTAGACTAGACTAAAGTAATTGTTAAGTCATTTTAGGTACATCGGCATTCAACTTGCTAGAATCATACAAAAAAATAACGCAGTGCGGATTGTTGATACGCATCCTGAAAGCATGAAAAATATTGTAACAGACAACCAAGTAATCTTCCTTATAACCTAACCAACAAAAAGTTGGAAAAACCCCGACTTTGTCACTTCAAAGTTCAATATCTCAAAAACGGCTGAACCGATTTTGATTAAACATGTCTAAGAACCATCGCTAGAAAACCTGCTTTCACTTAAAAACCGCATTCAAATCGGTCTACACACACACACACGCACGCACGCTCGCACGCACGCACGCACGCACGCACGCACGCACGCACGCACGCACGCACGCACACACACACACACACACACACACACACACACACACACACACACACACAGCTTTTTGCGTCGGGGGTTAAAAAGGTTTGGAACCCCTAAAACAGGAACAGGTTAAACGCGATCTTCCAAGGATTTATTAATTAAAAGTAAATTCCCACAGGGCAATGACAATATTAAGCCGACCGCGACTGCTCGTATCGGCAGCGGCAGCGGCAGCGGTCCGGAGATGGAGGTTAAGTCGGCGAGGAGCGGGTGATAAATGAAAATAGCCAGCGAGGGGGCGGACTCCCGCGGAGGCTGCCACATGGCGCTATCGACCTGGTGACGCGGCTCTCGATAAAGGAGGAAGCGATAACAAGTTAAAAAAAATTAAGCGAATATTTGGATCAAATAAACAATTGATTGATTCAGAGATTGCTTCATACCAATGAACTACTCTCTACTCTTTATCTTGGTCCTCCGCTATGTCACATTCACACGTGTACATGTGTGGTAGCGGAGGAGCAAGCAAAAAGGTCGTGGTTCATCTAAACAAAGAAATGTCATAAACAAGTTTGACGCCATTTGACATTATTCCCTGGACTTTGAGCAGCGAATGAGTAAATAATTAGAAAAAGCATTATTAGCGACGTGGGCAGGAAGTATAGGTACTCCAATGAAGATTAACTGAAAATCAAAAACTTTAAGATCAAGTTGTGACTGCAAGCAACAATTATCATTGCAAGGAGGACGGTGACACTAGTTAGCTTTGGATATTTACAAAGCCGCAACAAGTTTCCAATGGGTAGTTCTTAACGTTGCGCACCTAAAGGTGTTAATTCGCCTGTAGGTACACAGCGCACCGAACTCAAAGCTTCAAGCAAACAACATTCGCCTTTGAACTTACTATTCTATTCGCTCGCCTCTCATACATCGGGTCGCGTCTTCGGCTCGCAGACGTACGCGTAATATACGAACGCACGCGAGCCACGCGTGTGACCGACCGCCGAAATAATTGTCCATTACGATTACATTGTTTGTGTGCCGCATGTAGGGGACGGGAGTTTAAGTTACGAATTTAAGTGGCAAAAAATTTCGCTTCGTTAGATATTGTGTTTCATGAACGTGGTTGTTAAGTTGATGAGCAGAAGAAATTAGATGCGCGGTCGTGAGTTTTGATTTTGCTTGCTTTATGTTATGAGTGATCAAATTTTTAGCTCATGATGAAAGAACTGTAAGACAAAAGAACAATAAAAGTAGGGAGAAGACAAGCTTTTATTTAGTTTCCCTGTCCCGTTGTCTGTCTGACTGTAATCAAATCTTGCAAGGTAAATTCGATCAACTTCCACTAGTTGGATTAAATTGAATTTTGGTAAAGTTATGTAACTTGCGTGACAATACAATAATCTGGTTGTGACATCCTGGTAGTCCGGCCAGGATCGTCTCCACAGGACGGAACTCTTCAATGGTTAATGGCATCTTGAAATTTGGTATGCAAATGTTTGCGTGACAATACAAGTACATTCATCAAAAGTACAGTCAGCAAAAAAGCTTGTATTAAAAACGAAATATTTATATTTTTGATCGTTCTCTATCTTAAATTAAAAGATCGAAACTGGAAAACTTAAAAAGAAGTGAACACGCAATAAAACTTTATAAATGCACAACTATATTATGTAAACAACAATATTTCTACATTAAATCTTCAATAAGTATCATTATTACAAATATTATAACTTATTTGCTTGACAAATATGTAGAAATAAATGTACCTCTTATGATATACAGCGTCCAATGGTGGAGATAATGTTACCTATTTATATGGAAAACATAAATAAACATGTAGTATCGGATTTCATTCATAACGATATAGGTAATAAAAATTCAAAACCACGAGTACGATAAAAAGCGTACAAATTTCCATGGATTTGATCAAAGTAGGGCTATCTTTGAAAACATCTGACAGTTTACTCCAGCTAGTAAAATATATAGTCTTGTCGTTGTTCGACAGCGATTTTTACATTTTCGTGGGAGAGTATGATTCTAATAAATATAACAGTAGCTTTTTCAGAAACAAAAAATAAAATATTATGGGACACTTGACACCAATTGACCTAGTCCCAAACTAAGCAAATCTTGTTTTATGGATACTAGGCAACGGATAAACATACTTATAAGATAAATACATAGGTACCTAAATAGGTACATATTAAACATCCAAGATTCGAGAACAAACATTCGTATTAGTCACACAAATATCTGCCCCGGCCGGGCCGGGAATCGAACCCGGGACCTCAAGCTTCGTAGTCAGGTTCTCTAACCATGCACTTGACCATCCGGTCGTCGATTCCTTTTTCCGATATTTTTATATCTATGAGCAAAGATACCTTCTACATTTAATTTGTTAATCTAACAACTTCCATATACCGTGTACATTGTTTATTTACCCTATGTGATTATTTTAGTTCGTAAATATGCTCGTTAGCCTGAGATACAGGGTTCACTTAGTAACCTTAGTTCAGGCACACGTGTTACGTAGTTTTTATCTAAATACCGTTTTTTTTTTTCAATATTGTACCGCAATTTTTCTGAATCATTATCATCAAATCATTATTTTTATTATTATTACTAGCTTTTGCCCACGGCTTCGCCCGCGTGGAATCGGGTTATAGCGCGCTGTTCTCTCGGGAACTGTGCATTTTTCCGGGATAAAAAGTAGCCTATGTCACTCTCTGGCCCATAAACTATCTCTACGCCAAAAATCACGTCGATCCGTTTATATATATATATATATATATATATATATATAATTAATATTAGTAAGTAAGTAAGTATGGATTATTCCCTTTATTTATTTACATTCTTAGTTCTCATTCTTATTATTATTATTTAGGTCTCAAGTTGAAATATCTGCAAAGTTTAGACTATCTAATTAATAAACGAGGATTCTGGCAAGATATTTTATTTATAACACGTAATTTAACTAAGAATTGATTTTATATCCAGTGACCGTTTATTGCCAGGAATAAATCTTAGGTCTAACAAAGCACAGTAAATTCAAATGGAGACACGGAAAGTGCACAATAAGAAAATAAGCAAGACATTGCAACAGGACAATAACACTAATACGTGTAAGTCATAACATCAGTGCAGCCAGAGGACAGTCCAGGGGCAGGAGGGGGAGGGGACTGAACTCATAAAACTAAAAATAGATACGACGACACCACGCCTCCTCTACAATACATAAGTAACAAAATAACCAAGCCGTACTACTGATAAATTCCAAAATCGTTCAAAGAAGGTCCCTGGGGCAATACCGTAGAATATAGAATCCCCTGCCATTCAGAGCCAGGAATCAGCGAAGCAACCGAAAATGTAAGTTGGTATTTTATATGCGTGCGGCGTATACCTATGTTGGCATCTGTCAAAACAATATGCGCCGGAAACAATAAGATACAGCGTGTATTCTGATTTCTGATAATGTATGAATAATCAAGCAGATCTTTTATTAAGCCCTGCTCAGTACTCTCATCCCGGTGATAATGAATATTGCAGCCGTTAGAGGGAGCTGATACTTAACGATACGTAACTTTTATTACGTTTCCGAGACGTTAATTTTTATTAGAGCGCTCCACCGTGTCATTACGAAAAGCAAATATTTATTTGGCAAAAAGAAGGCTTACAAGTGAATCAGGGCGGGTTGGTATAAAATAATATTTACCAGTTAAATCAGAGTAAGGAATTGAGCGAGGTCGCAAATTACGTAATGGTTACGGGCCGTCGGGGGATGGAATTGCTCAGCGCCGCGTCACTCCAAGTGTTACTGGAGTTATAAAAAGTTACCGCGGCCTGGGAGGCTATGACATAAGACTAAGTTGCCTCGGCTCCCCCGTTTAGGGGTGAAGTTTCGAAAGGTTGTTACCGTAATACGGATTAGGTAATAATTTATTTACCACGTTTTTCACTCACATTTCAGCACGTTGCGTACCTATCGGTCGGTGTAGGTGGAAGAATAGTTAATACCGTGTCGCGTTCCAGAAACGTGCAACAAAAACTGTTGTCGTACCACGTGCCAGTTAATAAACATCCCGCCCACATGATTATCGATTTATCGACCAAAATAAAATGTTTACATTTGATACTTAAATTACAACTTAATCCATTCAACACAAAAGCAATTTGGTAACTCATTATTAACATAATTTGTTTTTACAAGCTTTTATTTAACTTGCCCTGTTTATTTATTTGAGTCAAATCTTAGAAGCTAAATTTGGCCCACTCCTGGGGTCGGATTGACTTGAATTTTGGCATACTTACTTATGTAAATCTAGGGACAATATAATAATCTGGCAGTGTCATTCAGGTAGTCCGGTCAGGATCATCTCCGCAGGACGGAACTTCTCAAAGGTTAATAATTTAAATTTGGTACGAAATGTAAGTTAAGATGGCAGTGCGAGTACAGTCAACAAAAAGTACAGTCAGCAAAAAAGCTTATATTAAAAATGACATTTTTAACAAACTTAATATTTACTTCAAGCTCTACGATGATAAAGCTTAACAGTGCGCGTGTAAATAATCAAGTGAAAGTGATGTCGAATGTCGAACGTCGCTTAAACTTACTTGAAGCAAATAAACGGTTCACACACACGCGCATTGAAAACAAAACAATCAATCAAGCACAAGACTCGGCAACCGTTCAGCCAGTCGCCACCCGTTGACATCCATACGTTTGACGGCGCTCCGAATCCGCACCGACAGAGTGACAGCTCGCAATCAAACTTTAATCAAAGCGGCCGACAACAAGTTCTCGCCGATCACGAATAGACAAACCCGGCTGGCGCGGCTAATTGAGCGGAATCGAAGCTTGATTAAGTTAAGAGTTGCAGCGGGCGAGGACAGATCGTAATTAAAACACCCTTCGGTTTCTTTTATCATCGCGCTTTGCGGATGGGAAACACGTCGAACATATCAATCAATATATATATTTATATACAGATGTATGCCTTTGTTTATTTTATTAATATTATAGCCCTTGCGATGAAGCAAGATTGAGCAAATATTAATGTTTGCCATGACAATCAAGACATATTATTAAGTGTTGAAATGAAAAACAAACAAAAACTAGTCAGCAAAGACAACAAGCACTCTTCGAATTCCTCACTAAATCGAAACATAACCAACCATCTGATAACTATTCAGATAGGAAGGCAAGCACAGCAGAACACGAATCGATCATCTATCAACTACACCAGAAGCTTATCATCGTCATGTCAATGATGTCGTAAGTAAAGGGTAACGGGGCGCATTAGGGTAGACAGAGAAAGACAATACCGACCGCGCTCACGCGTCCCGGGAATGCGGGGAATGTTAAGTCAGGCCCCGTCAAAGGGACCAGAGTGGCCTTTAAAATTAAAACGACAAACATTGAGGCTGTTCGCGAGCTGGTAATTGATGCTTTAGTTCTTTCCGAGCCGTTTATGGACGGTCGTAGACGTGATGGAATTGTGGTTTATTGTGACAGCAGTGGTATGGATGACTCTGAGGCTCAAGAGGCCTTTGCTACCTATTGAAAGACTGAAGAGATAAGCAAGTGTAGAAACGTTAGTTTTATTTAACCGAATTGAATGAATTAACCGGACTGATTAGGTTCGGTGATTATTGCTTAGGTCAGCATTTGCCAAACAATAGATCGCGACCGGACCTTGAGTGGGCCTCAGAATCTCAGTATAAGCCACGATAACATAAGATAAAATAAGGTACTCTCTCTCATATGGCCACTTAAGTAGTTAGGTGCCGTCTAGTTAACTAGGTCCCAAACTCTGGACTTGGCCTTAAGTGATTTTGCTTCGAGTTTATAGATGGCTACAAAAAATAAGTAGTTTTCTTCAGCGAACACTAACGTGCTCTAGATTTCCATCTAAATTTTTAATTTTGGTTACTTTTTTTGTTGATACCCTTATCTGACTTATGTTACCTATCATTGAGTAACATTACCTATTTATTTCATATTATATATCCAAGACATGTAGGAGCTTTCAGCGGGTAACAGTTAATCTTCCAGAGTGTGTGAAGTAGATGAGTTAGCAATATTTTTGTATGCGGTGGAGTAATTTATCTTCAATCCATCGTTAGGGCGCAGAGTGCGTTCGACACGTTCCTAACGGAATAAGTAGGTATAGCAGTTTTATGATTATTTTATAGCTATTGGAAATGCGATGATATGGAATATGCGATTTAAAAGATTAGTATAGCTTACAATATATTGTTGGTAATTTATGGCTAACGATTTAATGGTTTATTTTAAGTCATTAAATTAAAAATTTGTTCAAATTGTATACAAGCAATTATGGAAGCGTAGCCCTACCCTACGATTATTATTCGATGGAAATTTTGTATTTTGCTTTCTTTTTTTTACTTTTTGCGTGTAAAGTACTTTGTCGACAAATCTAGATCGATTAGAAAGTCCTCATATAGCTAATTTAACCAAAATCGTTACAGCCGCTTCCTAGATTAATACTTAGCAGAATTGATTAATTGATTTCTAAAAATCGGTCTGGTGTTATACAAGAAGTAGCATTTAGCAAAGCGAATTCATAGCTATTACAAGTAAATCAGCTACCACACGAGACAGAGTACAGCGTGAGTTCATGCCAGTACCGAGAACGCCGTATGCAGTCGCCAGCCTTTCTCCGAAAACTCATTACTAGCAGGCACGCGTCACGTAGGGCCCATAACCGGTTTTATTAGGTTTCACTAACGCCCCGCGTCCGCAGCCGCCGTGCGACGCGTCTGAACACCCCTTTGTTACGCCCACTTAGTTTTTACTTTGGAACGGCTAGATTTTTCTATTCAGATCTTATTATCAATCGTTTGTGCTCGTCCCTTTTTGGAGGGTAGCAGAAGAGGCTACGACTAGTTGGTTTTATTGTCCCCTTTCTGGCACGACTGGTGTGAAAAAGACGCACGTAGCTTCTATCGAGGCATTACATCATGTTTATTGGAGGTATTAGTAGTCATCCCTGGTATCCTGACTCAGAATTTTGAAAAAGGGAGCAAGCATAATTCAATCATGGTGGATGCAGGCCGCTTCCAATCGAAGCAACTGAAGGTCTATGGGGGAGGAATGTGTTCAGCACTGGCCCTGGCCCTGCCGCTGATATGATGATGATGATAATCTAATTTGATAAATATCACTGTCTCTTGTACAGAATTAACTGTTAGCCATTATTAAAATTGCAGAATATTACCAACACTAGAGGGCACAATTGACAATTAAATAAATAATGCAACTTCCCTATGAATAATTTACTTCGCACCGCAAGCGAAACTTCAGCAAAAACTGGGAGACTTTATCTGTACCTTTAGGTTAAACATAATAAATCAGCCGCCATCAAAGTATGCAAATCAAGATCAATAAGGTATGTTAAACATTCAGCAATAATCGGCCAGATGCAATCACTGAACCCGACGAGGGTCTGACCTCCAAGTGCCACAATCGCCCTAAATTTAGTTAAGACGGTAACTCTATTGGGATTCATAACCGGGAACTGAGACGATTTAAAGTTTAGTAACTGTAATTTAACTAAACCACAATAAACTTACTTGCTAACTATCTTACGAGTACATAACCATACTTATCTATTAAATTAAATCAAAATAAAACTAATCTATTCTGTCATTATCCATGTTGGATTGCGAAAGATAATGTTTTTTTTAAGTAGTAAGCTTTTTAGATACATCTTAAAACCATTGACTAAGTACAATTCAAACAGCGGACTGAAAAATTAAAAGATAAAAGATCTTTCTCCTACCTACTCCTACTCACTCCTACCTACTCCTACTCCTAGCTCAGGATCCAGAGCCGTAGACTCTTGTTTATAAGTTTTTTATGCAATAAATTATTTTCATTCATCTTTGCACTTTACTACCTTGTCGCTGTGACTTTGTATTTGAACTTTTGTATAAAATTGGCAGAATGCATACAGTGACAGACAAGATACTGAAGTGTAGACATATTTGCCCTCAACTGATTGGGCTAGAGCAGTGCGAAATTAATTAGGATCATTAGTAGACTATTTCAATATTATTTGTGTTTCAAAATACAGATAATTTAAAATAGGTACATAGAAAGTCTATAAAAGTAGTGTATTATTTTCAATCAAATAGCATACTTACCTACAGATCTAGTTAGTTTTACAGTATGATAAATGGCGATATGTTTCTGCCAAGAATTCGTTTATCGCTATCCCGCGGGCACTATGCGATTTATTAGGGTAATAACCTAACCAAAAAAAATTTGGAAAACCTCCGACATTGTCACTTCAATATCTCAAAAACAGCTGAACTGATTTTGATAAAACATGTCTAAGAACCATCGCTAGAAAATGCGCTTTCAAATAAATAAATAAAACGCATTCAAATCGGTTCACCCGTTTAAGAGCTACGGTGCCACAGACAGACACAGAGACACACACAGCTGTCAAACTTATAACACTCCTCTTTTTGCGTCGGGGGTTCAAAAACTATTCTATATCGTTCCCCGGCATTCATGTCTACATACCTAATTTCATCTACATATAAATCGGTTCAGGGGTTTAATCGCGAAGAGGTAGCAGACAGACAGAGTTATTTTCGCATTTATAATATTAGTAAGGAAGGATTTTAGTTTTGTAGGTGGATACTATTAAAGCTAAGAGTGTGGAGAGTTCAACTCTATAACGTAGTCTCTACGTTTACGTGGCTGTGAAGTCATAGAGCCTTTAAACTTCTTCAGTACCTACAAAGAACTGAACAGTGTTTTATCTGTTTTTCACGTTGCTAAACAAGCCGTGGACCAAAGGATAAGGTGTGAGTATAAGACCTATCAGTACGAAAGCTTCAGTCCGGGTTGGTTCGAGGTCGTAAGGGTTGCATGGGACCGTGTGAGGTTGCCGGTTGTAGGCTCGGTGTGTCTCGGCTGGGTAGACGGCGCCGGCGATCGATACCCCGGCCGCATTGTTACCCCGCCCCCGCGCACCGCGTCCCGCCCCGCCCAGCCTGCACCCGAAATTCGCCCCATTTGATCCCGAGAGCGCGAATCAATCGCTTTTGTTGCAGTAACTTGATGCACAACAGCCGCAGGGCAGGTTTTGGACGTCGTCGGGTGTTATTAAACACTGATGGCTGTTAAAAAGGTGAAATAGGCATTGCGAGTTTGAGTTTGTATTGGATTAATGCAGACGTAGCTACCTTAATATACATGTAAGTACAGAAGGTTTTGCATCAGCTGCGTGGTAAAAATGTTCAATAGTATTTTTTCAAATAACAGCTGTTCTTGAAGGATCAGTAAGATTGCAGGCACGTATTCAAAGCGTCAAACAAAACCTTTTCACGAAGGTCCTTTTTTTTCTGTTACCTTTGAACATACTGAACATAAAAGTACCTTTTTACTGTGAAAGGCGGTATAGTTAAATCATTACATTACCCATGTAGCATATGTAATTGTATATTAGCTTCACTTATTTAATTTAATTAAAGGTTATTCCGTTACAAGCGCATGAAACACAAAACCAATATTCAAATAAAAATTAATTGGGTTGTAAAAAAAGTTTATAAAATAGTTATAAGGCTCAACTACTGTAGACGTCTTGTGTTTAAATAATTTATTAACTTAAACCTATAGAATACAGTCTGCATTTAGTTAATCACGAAGAGGTTATCCATTGTTAAATCATGTTGCTATCACTTTTGTCATGACAACTGGTAGGTAAAGGTGTAACAACTCAAATAAGTTTATGTCAAAAATTTCCTTTTTAATAAGTACAAATTTTTGTTTTTGTTTTGTCACCCTAACTGCACAAAGTCTAAGTACGTATGTACTTAATTACAGAGTACATAAGTTGTATATACGTACCAATCGATCCCGGGTCTCCAAAAGTAGAAGTTCACATTTGACTCGTCAGCTTGAGCCTTATCTAACTAGCAAATCAATCTTAAATACTTACCTAAAAAGCAAAAAAAGTAAAGCTTGTAAAAAAGGAGTTGTTTAAGCAAATTGCTAAGCAAGAGACCAATTTCGTAAAACATCCCAGTAATCCAGCAAAAACGTTTGAAGAGCGTCCAAACATTAGTACAATTCGATGATAGATTGTAATAGCGCATTGATCATTATTTATCGCTGTCTGAACCATCTCCGTTAGGGTTAATAAACATTTATCGCAAACACGAAACTGGTGATAATCAATACTACGTACGTTTCGTTTGCTAATCTATCACTAAGCAAATCTGATAGATACTTTAACTAACAATAATAGCAACTAGTATTAGGTAGTACCTAATGCAATTTTTTTTCTCATCCCTCCTCCCATCCCATACATAAAAATGTTATTTATTTTCACAAGCTGCTATATTTAGATCAACAAATAAGGATCTCGTAAATAAATATACTTTGCAACAAAAAAGTGCAACATATTTAATAGAGGATACTGTATTTTGGACTCCAGTTATAACATAGTTATAGTTCACCTAACGTTATCGCCAACATTTATTGCAGCTTGTAATAAATAACAAAGCATGGAGGCAAATACAGAAAGTAATTCAATAAATTACAGTTTTATGGGAGACTTAGCGGTACTGCAATAAAATATTAATCACTCGTATAGTTTACATAAACAATTACCTATTTTACTTATTTATGATAGGATAGGATTTATTATTATTATTTAAACACCTATATTTTCTCTTTGTCTATACTTCGTCGCCGGAGGAACTTTGTAATTTTCCGGGACAAAAATATGAAAATATTAATCTAATCAATCAGTGTTACTGTAGCTTTCTGATAGTGACATATTGTTTAAATCGATTCTGTGATTACTTCCACATACAAACAAGCACACAAAGTTTTCTCTTTACAATATTATTATACATTACGACGGTTTACTTTGAAACCAATTGATAAAACGATAACACGGCAAACCACCTTCCCATTAACCGCATGATGTTAAATAAACATCTGGAAAATAAGCGTTTATCTCATTCATCATTCGCGTTCATTTTTGTATTTTTTTCTTTAATTGTATTCTGTAGTTTTTAAGTATTTTATTTGTTATTATTTTATTTAAAAAAAAAAACTTTGCAAAGTTTCTTGCGGCGCATTCTTCTTGGCAATGATGGTCTTTCCGAAAGCGCTGGTACCTACTATTTATTGAATAAATGATTTGAATTTGAATTTGAATCATCTCTTTCTCATCTCACCATGCACCGTTTGACAGAAAGAGGTAATGAAAGCGATTTTGATGCCGAATGTGTTAGACAATATGGCCTCTGAACGAGACTTGAAGAAGATTTTTTTCAGAACATGTGTAAAAAATAACATGATACTTTCATATAAACATTAAAAAAGATTCTTCAGAAATTCAAGGCACATTAAATTGCTCACGTGTACTACTATACATGTTGCGGCCAAAAGTTGAACTTTTCACAGCGATAAGCGTTAGTTAACCGTGCATGTATGGAACCGCCAGCGCCAGTCGATATTAGCTCTCGTGCGTTATCAGTTAGCTGAACCATAAATAATTCACAGACTGCAGGAGATAACGCATATTCGTAGATAAGCATCGGCGCAAGTGAATAGCGAGGAACGTTGCAAGCTTTCAAGCGTACCACAATGTGAATGAATTAAACAATTCATATGATGGTGATTAATTGCAGTTGCAGGTAGGTACATATTTATTACCAGCACTTATCCGCGGCTGTGCTCGCTTTAAGTAATTGAATTGAAATTCCAGAATTTCACTTAATTCCCATGAGGAGTCCTGAATATCGTTGACTTCATTTTGGTTCTTCGTTTATGTGTTAGGTGTTTGGTAGTCCCGAGACACAGCAAACGATAATATTTTGTCTGTGTCTGCCAAAAGCAAATGTCATAGCGACAGCTAAAGCCAAGCGAATGTTAAATTAACCGAAGCTCGTGCTTTTAACTAAGATTAAAGGTTTTTTCTCATTTAAGTATAATCTTTGATTAGTATGCTAATAACTAGCCTTCTTGACTAAATAACGACATGGTTAATTTTATTCACCGGTCTCGGGAAAAATGTATATCGGCATGTTAAATGTGCTGGAAAATAGATAGTAGGCCCCTTCTTGAGCTCAGAAAAATAATACAATTACATTCTTCGGACATTAACAAAACCAGCTAAGTGCTTGTCGGGCTACGCGGTGTAGGGTTCCGTACCTACTTATATGCAGCAAATATTCAATGTCAATTTTGTATGACGGAGTTCTGAGGTACCTAACAAACATAATAAAAAAAAACTAACCGAATTGTTAACCTCCTTTTTTGAAGTCGGTTAATAAGCAACCAACAGCCAAGCTACCTAAAACGCAACTTAAAATAGGTAGTAAAATAGGTAGGAGGTCGTTGGCTGTCAGGGGAAATATGTTGGCTCGCAGGTTCGCACGTTGCACCAAAGAGGTTAAGGTAACTTTGTTTAAGGTGTACTGCCAGTCCTTTTATGCGTGCAAGCTGTGAATTAGCTATACTCAAAAGTCAATCAGCACCCTACGCGTGCAGTATAATAACATACTCAAGACGCTGTTGGGATTGCCAAAATACTGTAGCGCCTCCGGCATGTTTGCTGAGACGAAAGTGTGTGGCTTTCATGCCATCATGCCCAAGTGAGCCGAGGCGTACTCATGGCAGTGCCAACAGTAGGTATCCTGGGTGTGATAGCGAGTAGGTTGGTTTATCCCTTTGCTAAGCACTGGAACAGTTTGCATGTTAGCACGTAGTTTAGAATTTAAATACTAATCGTAGTATAAGTTCTAAACTAACACATTTTTGTAGTAGGTAATCGTTTTATTTTCGTTGTATATTCTTTTTTTTATGGAACCAAGTTTTCCGAAATAAATGTTTATTAGGTAATATTATTATGTAGAAATCACATTAGACACAATATCAACCAAGCAAAAATCTGATCTTACGATTGAAAGATATCAATAGCTTTTATTTTTGTTGTTGTAAAAAGCTAGCAGCTCAAGCATTTTTTTGTGGCATAGGAACACTAAGTAAGTATCATGTAGGCAAATATAAAGTCCACAGAGACTATGACTAAACTGTTTACGTTTACGACGGCATAAATCAAATGGCACACTATAGATATAGTCTCCAAAACAGGCGACAGTCCAATTCGGACAGTCGTTTTGCGAACAGCCACTGACCCACCGCAACACGGCACTATTGGCGACGCGTCATCGGACTCGTAGTGTTTGTGACATGGCCTAGACGCGGCGCGACTAGATGAGCCTCATGCAAGCTTCTTAAAAAACGAATGTATAAATATAACCTTGACTATTACGATAGGTGAAATACCTATTGCAAAAAATGAATGGAACTTCTTTACAAGATACTTATATTGGATAAAGGGCAGGATATCAAACATTAACTACAGTGCTAGGCTGCTAGGTACTCACTAATGCAAATTAATTACATATTTCATGCAAAGCAATCATTGCATTGCATGTCGTTCGATGTTTTCTTGGTAACGGTGGTAATTGTTTTTTAAAACGTCTCATGTTCATTCTATCGAGGTAACCATAGGACAATCAAACAAACCTTATTATAAGTACTATTATGCCACTTATTATGTACGGAGGTAATGAATAAATCAACGATACTTTGTTATTTTGGTAGATACAAAAAACCGTTGTCATTATGCTAAACCTGGGACTTCTCCGAAGGTTGTCAATGCCCCCATGATGTTCGGAACTCGACACCAATATCCTGCCAGCGCCGGGCGAGCAGGTCGATGTCGCGAACGCGTCATTGTATCGTTGATTTGCATAATTAAACAACATTATGCACTCGTTCATTTGGGTCACCCCTGCGATTAACCGCTTAAACAAAGTACTACATCCGGGCAAGAAATTTCATTAATTATTTAAAAAAAAATCGTTTGAGGGCGAAATAAACAAAGTAAATAGGTCTGACAGCTCAATCTCAAAGCACTTCCTTATTCCGCCGCAAAGAGGGAAAACTGCTCAGGAGCAGAATTAATGCTTGCCGGAGAACTTCCAAATTAATCCCCTTGAGGTGGACCCGCATTGAGAGCGCGAAGAGTAAACATTTATCGCGCAGACTTCAGCCTACCCAATAGTAGTTCGCGAAATGATCGGGGTGCTTCGCGGAAACCGACGGAATACGAGCGGCGACGAGAAAAGCCGAGCGAGCCCGAGGCGCGAGAAAAGCGAAACCTCCCTCAGTTTCCCCCTCGGTGGGGGCTGGGGTCTTTGTCCCCGTGCGACCCAGTTAATGACCGCCCCCGTAGACGCGGCGCATAACCTCGTTTCGATATAAATACGCCTACTACACTTGACCTCCAAAAGTTTTTATTGGAAAGCACGTGCCGTTATCGAGATCGTACGCGTTATATAAACAATATGGTCTGGTCTATTTCGTGTACCAAGCTCAAACAGTTCGGTCACGATTTCAAATGTTTAAACAAACAAGGTATAAGCAACCTAAACGCTAAATTTTTTCTAAAGTGTAATCCTTTTTGAATTTGAAACACAATCTTCAATTAAAAAACCACAAATCTAGACGCAAAACGAAAGTCGTCCCGAAAACTTCTCGAATACCAACTAATCGTGAGACGAAATCCTCGAGAGCTCGACTTGTAAGTTTGTTAGCCAATAAATCCTTTCTAAGTTGAAAGGGCTGGGCGGTCGGTCCGGTATGGCGAGGGCGCGGGGAGGGCCGGGAAGCAACAGGTCGCGAAACAACATTTTAATTGTCCGCTGATAAGCATCGACGTCACCGGAGCGCGACACATACACGACGACCAGTCAGAAGTACGATGACCTAAACCTAAATGCATGTAGTCCGCTCGTTTAAACTGATTTCTTTTTCAAGATGTAATTTGCTACGTAATTAACTTGAGGAATGAAAAATTGCACATTAGTGAGAAATATGATTTCAGTCACGCAATTCAAGGTTGAACGCAACATAAGAAACAAACTTTTAAATTAAATAATAAACTGGACGGAACTTGTCCCTTCAGTGCAAACAAACCTATTGATTGTGGGAACCCCACTATCATTAGAACATAGTTTACTCAAGACAAGATTGAACAATTAATATAATACAACAAAGGGAGACTGCTCCGGCTCACTTTAGACTAACTTTCATTGAAGTCCGAGTAAGTCAATAGACATTACATTTCAATATCAGTTTAACACCTCAGGAGTCGGTCTCAAGACACCAGTTTCCCCCAGCAATCGGGAGATTAAGACCAGTTTTAAGCGAGCTTTTGGTCTCGATGGAAATCCTGCTTCTGTAACGTGACTTCGGGGTCTCACAAGCTGGTTGCGGTATGGAAACGTATGCCTGGAGCGATAGTTGCATAAAGCGTCGTTTCGCAAACCGCAGTGGTCTGGTAAATGTTTCAATATCCTTTGTTTCGAGCGCAGTTTACTGACGTCTGGAATGACATTCGGTATCGAGGCCTTTACGGGGCAACTTTAGAAGTGTACGAACAAAAGCTTTCCCTGTTTCCATTGCTCCACTATTTAAGCATTGAAAATTTGATCTTGTCCCTTGTTGTCATTTTTTTATCGCATGCTATTTTTTTATTTTATCAACACCCACTTGCACCCCCCCTCACCCCCATGCCCATGCTCGTTTGTTAGCTATTTGACACAAAAAAAATCAAGTACTTAAATGAATATACGTAACTTTATTAACTTTGCCGGAGATCAAACCTTCATCGAGCACCACGATTGAGCAATTTAATAAATTCATAATTGACGCCCACATTCGGCAGCCTAAGCTTAAGCCTCTTTCTATTGGAAAATTATATCACTTAGCTCCACGATGGGTTTTAGAGAGTCAGTGCAACGTTTTAAAATCTAACTGCTGCGGTGGTTCTGTACTAATTTTCAATTACTAGGTATTTTTTTGAAAATGTATTACTCACAAAAAACTCTCGGCATGCATCATTTCATTATCTAAATAAACTCACAAGCAACACTCAATAGACAATAAACGAAATAAGTGGAAATCACTTGGACGGGCTCACAACATAAGAAGCCCATACTTTTCCAAATTTACGATCGAGTTTGTCAGCGCCCTGAATAATGTACATACAAAGTTTGGTATGTGATGTTATTACTTTTCGCCCGTTCTCATGAGCAACATGAGCATTCCAGTAACGGGCATTAGTGGCTCGTAAATATAAGCAACAGTAACGGAGCTCTCAAGTTGACAGCCACGGTTATCGATTTGAATTTTTGAAGCATTGTGGTATTGTTCAATATACAATATACAGTAAGTATGTATAAGCAATATTGTTACATGTTTATTAAGCAACGATGTCAATTAAGCTTGCGAAGTAAGTGTGCCGCCCGCTGTTAGAGACCAGACGATAAAGTATGAAATATTGCATATTAAAACTCATTACACAGTTAATGATCGTCTCGAGCTCGAGGTTCGTCTATAGGTAGCTCAACGTGCCGTGAAGCATTTTGTCGGAAAGCAAGAGCTTTTTACTTTTCCAAGTACATAGTCTAACGTGATAGATAACGTATGAATTGTATGTATGTGCCAATGACATTTTTTGCGAAAAGTCGTTTTAGTGATAATTATTTTCATGCACAATTTAACCAGTTCACTTAAGAATTATTTTCTAAGATAATCGATCATCCGATGTCAGTTTTAACTTATATAGCCTATATTCTCAAACCTTCGTTCGCGTGTATAGGTAGGTACGTCGTAACTACGAGTTGCATTAGAGTGCAACTGCAGTTATTGCAACAGCGAAGGCCTTGCATTCGCCGACCCACGGAGCTGGCCATGGACCAAAAATACGCGCTTTAGTGCACTAAGGATTTCCACGAACGTGGTACTATGGGTTATATGGGTAGGGCGATAAGGTCTGTACTTGTATTTTAGTGTTCACAGATTGCATCGTTAGCTTTGTGACTTACAATACAAGATCTAGTGATTGTGGTTTCTCGGTTAGAACGGGAATTGGTCGACTTGTTTATGGCGAAGAAGATGGCGCAACCAGGACCCGCTGAGAATGATTCAACTATGTTTTATTACGTACCACACGCATCCATCACTGCTCATTAAAATCACAAATTGTCTAAATGTGTTCTTATTTGCAAATATTTAAATTGTCATGTCCATTGACATATCCTAAAATGTACGATATGAAACATAAGTTCATGCAAGAGTACTCATAACAAGTCAAAAGGACAACAATATAACTATTATAACTGTTATGTACCTATTACTTTGTTGTTTTATTATTACATATTAGTTCGTACCTATAATGTATGCGTATTTATGTCTATTGCACTATTTGGATTAATTAAAAATTTCGGTTCTTTTATCTTTTCATTGTACTCGAAGTGTCTACTCTTTTTATTTCTGATATTCAGTCAATCGTTCAAAGGCTAACTGGAAGAGGTCCCTTTAAGGGATACGTTCACCTTTGTACATTTTATTATTTTGTTATTTGTTAATTCACGTGTGTTTATGTACAATAAAGAGTTTACAATACATTATATCAATATAGGACCAGTCACAAGAAATATAAATAAGAAAACACCAACTTTAGACCCTACCTCTGAATTAAACAAATAGAATAATAAATTTCACATGGCAAGCATGAAAAATAAACTTCGCCAAAACACGTATACATGAGTCAACAAAACACACAGTAGCACCAAAATGAACCCGGTAAGTCAGGTTACTCAACGTAAAATAAATATTTACGCAAATACATCGCTGGCAAAGCGGTATCCCGTGTCATTACAATATTTACCAAAACAAGGATATTACCTATTTTGGAGAAAAAGACGACACACATTGTATTCCCATATATAGGAAGATATTCTGAATAGTTCGAAGTGAACGTTCAGCCACAACCAATATTTTTATTTACAAAGTGGGATTTTCGACTAAATCGAATCACACATACATATTGGTAAAAATTAGCTTAGCTTGTAATAAGACAAGGTAAAAAAAATGTCAGGCGAAACTTCTACACTTCAGGCAATTAGAAACTTGATTCTATGGCTTCTATGCAATTGATATTCTCGGGCAGTCCGATCACTTATGTGTAAATACGTGTTAATTAAACGCGGAGCTACAGGTGGGTTATCTAGAATAGCGGTCAATTAGGAGCGGGCCACTCGAACGCTATTGTAACAGCAAATTGTATTTGCTGCTGATACGCCACGTGCTTACAGGCAGGCACATTCGAGTTCATAAACTTCTGAGCAAAATTTTGATCAAAAATATCTGAGTACGACTTTATTGTTAACGTCGTAGAAGCGTGTTCAGATATTTTTGATCAAATTTTTGCTCACATAGTTTATGAACTCGACTGTATGAGTAATAGTTGAGATTGTTCTTGGATGTTTCAATACAAATAGGTAAGTTACGTTTATAAGAAAGATTGTTAGTGGAGAAACATAGGCACGACACATGACTTTTGGGGTGGGATAATTTTCTCTGTTTCAAATTACTTCAAGATCATCTTGGCTTATTTTTGGAGGTCCATAACTGGACTGGACATAACTGAATTGGTACTTAACATTGCTTCTCCGCTACAAAGTCCAATACAAACCACAAAGTATAAAGCTTGTAAAGGAGAAGTAGCGTAAAATAGTGAATTCGTTCATAAACAAAATGGATAACTAGCATCGTGTATAAACAAAAAATAAATTTTAATACTCATCAAACCATTTGTCAATGGATCTCACGAATAAGTCAACAATAAAAAACTACGACACCCAGGTATGTTATCATTCAAACTTGATAATAAACTAAGACGTGCCACCTTAATCAGCATCGATCAAGTCATATGGCCCCATGAGAAACGTTTATTCGAATGTAGTTGTAATTAATACTAACGATTCAATTAATTGGCTATGGCGCTGGTAGTCCCAATAAGGAGAACTGAAGGCTAGCAGTATAAATAAAGTGGCACTGATTGGTGTGCCAAGTTAGTAGGTGTTAAGCACTCTACTCATTAAAGTGTATCCGTTATATCCGACGCTGCATGCAGAAGACCATATGTGCTTGACCAGCAACAAATTTATTCTGTGTGGCTGGGGCCCTTTGCAATACGATACTACTTAAAGCAGGGCTGAACAAAGCAAGGCCCACGACTTATACTGATGTCTACAGCAAATAAGAAAATATTCCTTATAGAATAAAATTTGTAAACTTGTCGTAAATTAGTATGTCTGCCGGCTTCGCATCTATTTAGCAATTTATTGGCTAGAGATCGTGTGGACATCCCTGGCTTAAACAATCAGACTTTCCCAGCTACTTTGGCTCAATGCCAGAAAACAAGGCACATTTAGGAAGGCAGCCTCTGAGCACTTTTCGAACTCTTTGCGTGAATATAATTCAATTGATATTTACATACCGGGTGGGCCCTGTAACAGGAGCAAAAAATTAAAACACAGATCCTGCTACTCAAATGGAACTACTTTAGTTTTGCAACTTTCAAAAATTAAGTAATTTTATCATTGCTTATTCCAAACAAATTAAATGGTATTTTCACTGTACGGCATCCAATAGCCTAAATGGCATCGCCTGTCACGTAACAAAATGACGGTTTTCGCAATACATTGCTTGTCCAATTAAACTTCAAACTGTAATAAAAAAAAACATCATACAAGTTATTTTCAAAAGTTGTAGAATTAAATTAGCCCAAGATGAAGAGTGGAAGCTGTGGTTTAATTTTTTGCTCCTGTTACAAGACCCACCTTGTATAGCAGTTTAGTAGAAGGTGCATCAAATGGGTAAAAACCAAAATATGAGCGGGGGTTGCTGTCAATTACAAAGTGGGTATTGTTCTAAATTCACAAATGTTCCAATTGTAGGTAAATGGTCGGCGCTCCAGAGCTGTAATACAGAGCACGTGGGAATCCAAGCGACCGCCCACGCACCTCGTCGTCGGCTAGACTACAATCCCGGCGTTCACACGACCACGACACGCTTGCGTCACCGTCAGCTGTTACTGAATACGTAATTCAGAATGACAACATCGGGCATAATCATAAGTTTATGCTTCTGTTTATATTGTGTCAAGTGAGCGACGAAGAAATTAATCACGCGATCTGAATTGACCGATAAGATAGGTGAAAACGTGCTGGTAAAGAAATTTAGAATGTGAGTGATAACTTATGACGTACCATTAATGTAGCGTCGCATATCGAAAGCACTATCTGATAAATTAAGTAATAAACGCAAGAGGTAGATAGTCCTATTGTCAAGAAAGATTTCAATGAGTTTCTAAAAAAGCTGCTGTCAAGTTGTACACAAGTTTAGTTCAACAGTCATACAAGTAAGTTTAAGTAGGTAGTAAGTTTCTTTGCCGACAAAGTTGTGGAAACAAAAAGAAGAGAAGAAAAATATGTGAAACCGATTACAGCTCATTTCAACCTCGACAACAAACTTACAAAGTAACAAAACAGCCGCCTAATAAAAATCGGAGACAATAGTCCTAAGGGTACAGTACAGCCAAAATATTTATTTAACAACCCAACAGACGTTGACAATAGAAATGTTAAGACAAAGCTATTTAGAAAAAGTTAGTCGTTCGGAACAAAAGGACGTTTCCTCGAAAGCGGGGTCTTGGCGTAAAGGGGCCGCTGTAAATCAACGTAGGCGAATAATAAAATGCAGCGTTCGAGGTTCAAGCCGGGCTAGTAATAAAATGGAAGAGCCATTTGCTTAGGACGGCCAGATTTTATTGGTGCAAGTCCGTTACTATGAATATGAGACGGTGCAGCAACTTAACATATTTCACGCTTAATGATAGGTGCAGTTCTCGCACACGGGCTAGGCAATCGCGAAATCAACTATTTAATATACACTACATCTTTACCGATTATAACTGCACTTAACTAAAGTGTATGTGTTTAAATTAAAGGACTTGAGCGAGACTATATAATAATTATGATTATTATTTGGAAAATTACCTACCCATCTAGATAGATATTTATTTTCCAGTTTTCAATACAAATTTAGCATTGCCCGCTCCAGCGACCATTTAGGAACTTATATCCGTAAGTGCATTGTGCAATGAAACCTTGACTGGTGCATAATAAAATACGCTTTTTAGTAGCACGACTTGCTGTTTTACCTACCTACTCGGGCCATGTAACCTACATAGTAATAACAGTAACCGACTTGATTTTAATACTTCTCTTTTACAAACAATGCCCTGCTTATTTATACACTGAAAACAAACCTACAATGCCAGAAGCAGGGGTTACATCTTAAAGCAACGTAATATTTGACCGCTGTTAGTCGCTATTATTGTAACATAATTGAAGTGGAAATGTTTTTTTACGAATCTTGGAATTTTACCGCGACGATAAGAAAGACAAGAGTTTCGAATAGACCTTCCAAAATGATTATAATGGAGGGTCCACTCGGCAAACCCACCTACATTCCACACTTGTTATTATTTATAAGTAGAGCCTACACTAGTCGGCTGGGCGGGCGCAGTTGTTTATTCTCTCACAATTACTCTGAAGTGCGTGACTCGGGAAGTGGCGCGGCGCGTCACTGCGCGATCGCCGCGCCGCACCGCACGGCCGCACGCTACTGCACTGCCTTTGCCGTGGGCTGTGTACTGTTTGTGTAGGTCGCTTCGGACGCTATTATAATGGTTGCAAGAACAACTTGTCTGCAATAGACAGACGTTGCATTCCCTTCACTGTATAAGGCAAACAGAACAATAAGGAAGAGAATAACGACCAAATTAGCGAAGCCATTACTTCCACCCGGGCTGGGACTTGCGTTGACGGCGCTGTTATTTTAATTTCATATCATAATTTGCATAATTCGGAGTTCGCTGTTAAATGTTATAGTGTTTGTATAACATATCTCATATCAACTTGCATTCACGAAGAGCCGCAAATAACAGAAACGCGAGAGCGCCATTGCCGCAAATTTGTGATACAGAATTTGCATATTCGGTTACCGCCGCGGCAGATTTTAATCTGCAGTTGCGATAAAAGCCTCGCTGCATGCTGTAAGCGTCTTTGCAATCAAATAGCAACCTTGGTATTAACATCACGTAGAAGTAAACTGAGGTTGTAAATTGAACCGACCAATTGGAGTCATCTAGTTCACTAATGCAGACGTGATAGTATCAAGTAGTAATGCAACAGCGAGTCAAACCGGCCTGGACGGCAAACAAAGCAGCGGTCATCGCCACCGAGGCGGTGCGCGGACAGTGCAACCAATACATGCAGTCTGCAAGTAGGCGAACTCAATTTACTTGCCTCCGCTTGAGGATGGCAATCTATAATAATAAATTCCGGAATATAATGGCAAGACGGTTTTGTGTTCACGAATGGCTTTATTATAGTGGACTTTATTACATCCTTGGTGTATAGTGATAGCCTCTTACATTTTTTAGGGTTCCGTACCTGAAAAGAAAAACCGAACTCTTATAGGATCACTTTGTAGGCCGTCCGCCGAGACCCTATTTCTCAGGACCTCGATTAGGTATCTCCGAAATTTATATCAAATACTCAGGCTCAAATGCTACTCCATGAAGTAGTGAAAACATACACATTTCCGTAACCTAAAAACCTATAGGAGGGTACTTCCGCTTGTCCAATAAAGTACAATCACCAAGAAAATTCAGAAATGATAACTTTTGGTTTGGTCTACGTCAGTATAATCATATAAAATTACTAAAATGGCCCTATACTGCGTATATTTTGCTTAGGAGAGGGGCTCTACAAAATTCATAATACCTACAAATTTGTACTGAACACTCGGTGCGAAGGAGATTCGCACTTAACCGGTTTTTTAGGGTTCCGGAGCCAAAATGGCAAAAACTGAACCCTTATAGTTCCGCCATGTTTGTCTGTCTGTCTGTCCGTGTCTGGGACTATCAATGCTAGAAAGCTGTAATTTTGCAAGGATATATATGTATGCTATGCCGACAAAATGGTACATTAAAAAATTCAAAAAAATATTTTTTTAGGATAGACGTAAAGTGGTAGTGATCTTTTTTTCATCCAACCCTATAGTGTGGGGTATCGTTGGATAGGTCTTTTAAAACCATTAGGGGTTTGCTAAGACGATTTTTCGATGCATTGATATGTTTGCGAAAGATTCAACTTTAAAGTGCAAATTTTCATTAAAATCGAGCGTGCCCCTCCTCTAAAATCTAAACCGGTGTGTGGAAAAATTTGAAAAAAATCAGGATGGTAGTAAGTATATCAAACTTTCAAGGAAAACTATAACGGATAAGTTTGCTTGAGTATTATTAGTGGTTTAAGAGTAAATAGCAAGCCTAAGGTATAAAATATACCTAAACTTGGAAGATTCCGTATAAAATACTGATGGACCAAGAGAAATATATTAACTCAGTTCTGGAGCGTTTTGGAATGACTGAATGCAAACCTGTACGCGCTCCCATAGAAGTTAATGCAAAATTTGATAAAAGTACTGAAGGAGCAGTAAAATCCCGTATAGAGAAGCAGTGGGTTGTCTTATTTATCTGGCACATGTTACACGACCTGATATTGCCTTTGCAGTGAGCAAGCTGACGTAAGGTACTACACTTGTGAAGCATTTGTACTGTATTAGTAAAATGGTTTTGCGTTCTATAGGGAGTGTTGAGTTTTGAACGCAACCTTATTAGATTTTTACGTTGGCTACTCTGTTTTCCTTAGGTCATGTCTTGCTTTTCTGTTGTTCTGTTCGAAACAATACACGATTTTTCTTTCTAAGTTTAGATACTTTTATTTACAATATATTTCAACCTAAATATCAACAAATGCGAAATCCTTACAAAAATATTACTTAACTATTTTCGTAATGGCTACGGAACCCTATTTTGGGCGTGTCCGACACGCTCTTGGCCGGTTTTATTTTATCAAACTACTGACAGACCAATACGTACCTACCGGCTGCGCGATGTTAAACGTCAGTGATTTATTTAAGTGTTAATTATTACTATATTGGTAACCAGGCGTAATTTACACGTGTATCTGCCAAGTATGGACATTTATCTTCTAATAACGTAGGTATACTTAAATACGGCACATCAGCATTATTCTCATAAATCTAGGTAGCGTGAACCTATTCTATTTACTAATAAAATTAAAAACGGATAGTACTACTACGTATAATTGTTTATTCGAGATTGTTATTTTAAATTAACGATGCTAAAATATTTGGACAACACCGCTTCGAGTACGGCGTTACCTATATGGAATTGATTTGGTGCCGTTCAGCGTAAATTCTCGCATTTCGTTCTATCGTGGCGCGGTTATGTAAATAAAAAAAAACTTTGGCCTTGATCGCTATCAGTGTCACATAATGTTTAAAACTAAAAGGTCGCCCAGGCAAATTATTATGTAAGAGTGAATATTTTTAACATCGAGTTGGGGCTGAGGTTGCGTCACTGTGGCTTTATCGTCCTATTCGCAATAGCTGCTAAAAGAGGTCAGAGAACTAGTTGAGTTCGACCGATAACCGAGGGTTCCCACAGAGGCGGACGGAAATAGTGTTCGTAGTCGATTCACTACGGCGATTACTCACGCCGAGCCCCGTGTGAATCGAGAACGTCTGTACTCCATTCAGAAACTGCCGATTGACGCTTGCAATTATGTACCTGCACCTGAATAGGTCACGTCCATGTTGTCAAATGAACATAGATGCCAACCCGATAACATAACTACCTACCCATTAATCTACGGCCATCGGACATTAATTGGTTACTAGATTGTCTATCGAATAATTTTATTATACTCGACGCGGCATTTACAAACGAGTTGAGAAGAAAACAGAAACGCACCAGTAAATTCAGCAAATTACACCACTTGCAAACAAGTCAAATCCTTTTAGTGAAACAAGAACAGCTTTTTAACGGCAAAGGTTAATTAATTGAAACAAAAAAGCGTAATTGCGAAGTAAAAACCATTGTTCCCTTAATAATGTTTCTTTGCAACGTTAACCCGACTCGTAATATAATTCTGTATGCATATTCACATTATATTGTGGTATCAACCTCGCCCATCTTTCGCCAACGTTTGATTATGAATATTTTTAATAGCCGGGGAGGGGTCACGGCACGAACAAAAAAAGATTTAATAAAAATGTAAATACAAACTGAGAATATTTTGGAGCTATTGATTTAGCAACGGATGTATCGAATCGAATGATTTCTGCAATAATCCCGAGCGTGATGGGCGAGATGGCCGAGTTACAAGGCTAGATGGATTTTATTTGAAGGGTGCCGGTAATGTTGGTAATTCAAGAAGCTAGACAGATATCGTTTGAAATTACAAAATTGCACGTTCAAAAGAATTCGTTAGCGTATTAGCAGGTAAACTAACTGGTTATAAATGCAACGTCCGTCCTCTTCACGCCCTGAATTGTAAATTACTTTTAATTACTTTCCAATCCAATACGCCCGTGCTGTCACCAAAGTGTACATTTTAAAGTCGAAGTGTGATTCGGTAGCCTGTGGAGGGAGCACAGCGGGCGGAATGCGACGGGAGGGGGGACCGGGCCGGAATGGTCCACAAAAAACTCTGGGACGGTACCTGAGCTGCCATTGACCTCGCTTCGATTAGGCCTGCCACGGCATAATGCATCGGTGCAGCACGCCTAATCCGATTTTTTCTTGACTGTGCTTTATTTAGTACCTAAATCTTGAACAGACCGTAAATTATTTTTGAATTCGTAATGTTTTTTGTGACTTTTTTAGATCAGAATGATGAGACATTGTTGTTTTCGGAGGTCTCTACCCATGGACTCTTACAAGGGAAGGCACAAAATATGCAAGTATAATGAATGATAATCGAAACGAAAAAGGTATAAATAATTATAACACCATATTCCTTATTATTATTTGTAATAACAGAGTAAAACACAAAAAAAGCACTTAGCAATGATCCAAAGCTCCCTAAAATAAACCGGCCAAGAGCGTGTCGGACATGCTCAAGATAGGGTTCCGTAGCCATTACGAAAAAAAATCAAGTAATATTATGTGCGTTATAACACAATTAAAACACTTACTAGTCTTAAAATCTATTACCAGAAAAAGAGCGTATCTTCACGGCACTTACGTCCTTTTGTTGAGAAGCGCAGTTTTTCGGCAATAACTCAAAAACGGTATATCCGATCAATTCCGATCATGTTGAAACCAATTTTCGTTGAAAGTATTTATTAAGCGTTACCTTTCCATATTTTTTGGACAAACGGTTTACAAGATAGAGGGGGGGGGGACACAATTTTTGCTACTTTGGGAGCGATTATTTCCGGAAATCTTCACTTAACCAAAAAAGTTTTTGAGAAACCTTACTATCTTTTCAAAAGAGCTGTCGAACTATGTGCCACACGTTGATGCGAGTTAAAAAAAATCTGTTACGTGTTATTTAAATACAAAACTAAATAGCGGCATTTACAAGACACCTGAACTCCAAATTAAGACACCTGAACTCAAAAATTACGGACGGACAGACAGACAGACGGACTTGACGAAACTATAAGGGGGTTCCGTTTTTGCCATTTTGGCTCCGGAACCCTAAAAATATACTGAAAATAATTAAGTGAGTTGAAAATCCTGGTTAGGGCTTCCTGGATGTCTTCTTCTAACGATATTAAAATAAAAAGTTCTCGGTGTTGGAGTAGCATTATATTACTCACTGTTCATTACTCGTGCAGCATATTGAATTTCAATTATTACCTGAAAGGAACAAAGAACATACATATTTCATTAGTTATTCCAAGAAAGTAAAACGAGATATACGAAATATACTTCATTAAAGTCTAATTTGTGTTAAAACTTGGGAGGGGGTTCGTTATACTGTTTAATATTCAATCCGCGTGTAGAGCTTGTCACTCCTCCGAGGCTTACCTTAGCAAGAAGTTTCTAATCGCACTAGCCCAGCGTTATGACCAATTTATACAGAAATTCTCATTCGCTTACCAGAAGAATTAACTTTGATATCGGGAGTTGTAAATGCTTCAGATGTAAAGCGCATAAAATCATTGACTGGCTGATTTTGGTTAAACATTGTTGGCTGAAGTCGATATGGTTGTCGCGTGCGCCCTGATTGGACTGGGGGCAATCAATATGAAGGGAAACATTACACCGGAACATGAGGTTACAGCTTTAAAATTTTCTGATATTAATCCGATCGTAATTAACTAATATATGTCACAAGCGTATACTAGATTTATTATAATGCTAGTTAAGAAATGAGATATGAAATTAACATAAACCTAGTTTCGTACACGGCCGAATGTAAACTTCATAGAAGTTGATTTACAGTCTTGTCGGTTTGTGTAGTAGGTACGAGATAGTGTTAAGATTGTTTCCGTCGTTCTGTCGTCACAGGCCAAGCGGGCGACTAACACATCGCATTTGTCTTGTCGAAGTGTCTTTGTAGGCAGCTATTTATTGCCTCCCTATTTGTGTTCTTGGTGATCAAATGCCGGGTCCGCAGCTTGATCTATGCCCGTAAGAAGTTCATTAGCTCCTGGTCTAATTTTAGTGTCCATTTTAAGTACCATCAAAAGCGCAGGAAGACATTCGTTCAGCAGTATATTTTTGGTTGCCGTTTTTAGGGTTCCGGAGCCAAAATGGCAAAAACGGAACCCTTATAGTTTCGCCATGTCTGTCTGTCTGTCTCCGCGGCTTTGCTCAGGGACTATCAATGCTAGAAAGCTGTAATTTTGCACGGATATATAAGTAAACTATGCTGACAAAATGGTACAATTAAAAATTCAAAAATATTTTTTTTTAGGGTACCTCCCATAGACGTAAAGTGGGGTGTTTTTTTTTCTCATCCAACCCTATAGTGTGGGGTAAGTATATCAAACTTTCAAGGAAAACTATAACGGCTAAGTTTGCTTGAGAATTATTAGTAGTTTATGAGTAAATAGCAGCCTAAGGTATAAAATAAACCTAAACTTGGAAGATTCCGTATAAAATACGAAATCCTTAGAAAAATATTACTTTATTTTTTCGTAATGGCTACGGAACCCTATTTTGGGCGTGTCCAACACGCTCTTGGCCGGTTTTTTTATACATAAAAACGCTGGTCGTAACTCATTTGAATATATTATTGATGTCCCGAGGAAGATTGTATCTAATATTGGTAAAAAAACTAACTCGTCCAGTGGCACGAGACAACTTTCCCCCAAATCTAAAAGGGTGAGACAACTTTTGTTTTCTCATAATTTATTACGTGTGCCGAGGCAGGTGTGGACGAACAATGTAAGTGAAGTACAAAGGTGTGGCGATAAATCACTTCGACTACTCTGTGTAGACAGTCCGAATCTAAACTTAGTAGTGGATGAAGCAAATAACATCCCTGCAGCGTGTTAAGCGTGACTTCCACTTCAATGATTATGCATGGATTGGCCAAGTCTGAATCTCTCAAGTGGTACAACTGGGGGAGGGTCCTAGTTTTGAAGTGTTATCTTCTATTAGACGTGTAAAGTCAACTGCATACTGTTGTTCATCGATTTGTTATTGACCTACGTGCAATTCGCAGGGCCTCGGAGCCGTGTAACAAGATCTGCCCACGAGTGCGGTAATTACATGTGAAATAGTGGCAATAAAATGTCACTTATTGCCAACGGTGCCGTAAGTGTTATTTACAGTATAAATTATAGCTGTTCACCATTAGTGATTTTATTGGCTTCGTACGTAACGTGGGGGAATACATGTTTATTAACGTTAAGATGAGAAGTCTTAAATAATTCAGCGCCGGCTTGCTGTATTAATGTGAGTATAGCGTTTATAGCAGTTTGTTTTTCTTGTTTCTTGTATCAGGACGCATTAAGGCGGTATATTGTAAGCGGTGCATTATTCCTAAGTTCTAAAAATCAAATTACGTCTGGTCGGCAGTGCGCCGGCGCGGTAATTACAGGCGCTCGTGATTAATGAGCAATCAGACCCTTGCTCAGGGCATTAGGGATGTGCTTCTCGTTTTGTGTACATTTTGAAAGATCTCTGTGATTATCTTTATTGTTTGGAACGAGCGTGAGTTTAAAAACGGCGGATTAAATAAGTTTAACATTTTGGTTGAAAAAAATGCAAATGTTAAAGTTAAAATATTTATTTAGTTTAATCACGATGCAAATTCAAGAATACAAAAATACAAATTGAGTACTTTTTTTATGAAATGCATATTGAGGTTTTATTACAAAATCAATTGTATTTTTATAATGACAACGACAACCCTGCGGGTTAGCTTTTAGCTTATACGTTGAAATTCTAAAGGAGCTATTGCATTCTTCGATAATGGTTTATGCTGAATAGTAATAAGTGCGCTAATGCAATGTAATATGGTAAGGACTGAGGATACAGTAACTTTGCTGTGTCATCGTTCTTTAACTTTAATGCGTTTGCGTTGTCTCTAAGGAATTCCCTCAACAGCTGTGTCTTAACTGATTAATGTTGTGCCGCGGAAAGTTTTTAAACTGCCTTTCTGACAAATGTACATTACTGGTTTTCCTGCATTAAGTCAACCTGTGTAGAAAATATCGGAGTTAGTTTGCAAATAGTGGCAAACATTTCAAATAATCAAATAAGATTCCTTAAGTAAGTAATCAATCACACCTTAATTGTATCATTTCATAAATCAAACACTTATCAGCAGTGTGGAATTTGTTCTTCGGAATAGCACTACGGTATTGTCCGGGTTGTCTGTAATGTCTGGGGTTTAGGCATGCTTACGTGAATGCAGACAGCAGAAACTGTTGTGAGCACCGACAATAGGTGCAGTCTGGTCGCAAACACGGGTGTTGTGGTAATAATGAGAAATTTAGCTACTTCCAAAGTCATAGGAAGACAATGCGGTTAAATTGTACTTGGAGATGCGAGCAAGCAATTAATTTTGGAATACTGAGTAGGATAATAAGTGTGAAGCTTTGTTTGTTCACAGCGAGTATCAGCATTTAAACAAGTAGGTAGGTACAATAGATACAATCCAATAACTTGTTGTCTGACTCGCCTTAGAACGTTCTCACAGTAGGTACCATTTCTTCATCTTCTTCTCTTTTAATATATGGCTTTTCTGTCCTAATTAATAGGACAATTTTGAGAGGGACGTTGTACGGCGATTGTAGTTTTTGCAACTTGATAGTAAAATTCCAGAAACCACGTGGAGACAACTTGCGCATTAAAAAATGCCAGACACGAGAGCAATATAGAATTTTGTGATCACTCTTAACTTAAAACACTATCATAATTATATTTCAACTAGCCAAAGAAACAGAAATAGCAAAATTAGATATTGTCTACATGCGCCATGTTCGAATGCTACAAATCGAATAGGTACCATTTCATCCAAGCAATGAAATAGTGTCATTCATTTTCTGTGACATCAAATAGTTAACATGAAAATTTTAACAGTCAAGTCGACGATTCTTTTGTCAGAATAACAGAAATTCTTAAAAGCAAAGCACTTTCAATAAAACAGTTTCCTAAAATCAGACCATTTAAATTAAATAGTAAAACTATCAACTTAATAATTCGAAATTCAGTTGCGAGAAACTGCAACAGCAAGTTCGGTGCCGCCTCGGGCTCGTTATAAAATGCAGCTAATTAAAACTGCGAGTCAAGTGAGGGTAGATGAATTCGGGCGTGAACAGCGTGGCACACAATGGCTACTTATTACAGTAATTGAAGTAGGAAACCTAACGTGTTATTACAGGGGTGCCGGCCAGTGATGCTTCGAGACTCCTCTGTGGAATCTGCATATATGTAATGAAGTTAACGGTTGTGACGGTATAATTTACTTCATAAAAACTGGTTTATTTTGAGTAATCAATGCATTAGCCATGTACGGTCACGGGTAATAAGAATAACAATATCCTTAATGGTAAGTAATAGTAAGTAAAGTAGATAAATGTATAAGTAGTTTATTTAGATACCTTACATAAAGTTAATTTATAAGTGTTCCTTAAACCTCTTCCTAAAAATTACATGAGGTTACAATAGCATAATATGTTATGTATAAGTAAATTAATGTAATTAATTTTAAAATTGCCACGCCCCAACATGGCATCATTTTTTATAATTTTTTGTAAAAGGTGTTGCAATAAATAAATACTGAATACTGAAAAAAAAAGTAGGTATCATTGAACCCAATGAATCCTGATCTACTGTGGAACTTTTGCACAGAAAATGTGATATTGATTGACAATGATAATCATTATGAAATTGATAATAAAAACTAAGATTTTTTACGGCGATTCAGAAGTCAAAATGTTAACTTGAAACAAGTGGGGAAATATATCTGCGGTATCTGCCCGTCCACTTATGAACAATAATATAGTTTTGATAATATTTTATAATAAAGCTGACAGCAGTATACTCGGCAAGCAAGAAAGGTTCTCAAACTAAAAAAACTGAAGCAAAAGCTACAACTACCTACAAATTGTGCAGCTGTTAGCTAAAGATACGAAGGTTGGAAATCATGAAAAAAAAATGTAATGAAACTATCAATCAAGTAGGGGAAGATCAATAATTGTAGTAAAGTCGATACGCCCCGCCCAGCTATCCCCGCGACACTCGGCCCTGGTAACCCAATATGCGACTACGGGAGGGCAGAACGCGGTTGTAGAAAGACTAGATGGAACAAACTTTACTTACGAGTAGGTATACGATTGAGGTGAACGTGTTGTTATTTAGTGTTCTTGTTTTCTTCCCAATTTTTTACGGGGATTCCTTCTCTCTTTTAGAGATTGTTTTGTAAGCCACTACTACCCCTGTGGTGGTGGTTTACAAATACATAATCAAAAGAGCTTTCTTCAACAGAGCAATTTCAAGGAAGACCAATAACAATAACCTATAAGAACGTGTAGCAGGTTACACAATAGAGTTGGTTGGTTGAATTTGTATTTTAACCGACAACTTGTGTCGCTACCATCTTTATACTCAGCATAAAACAACAATAATCAATCATCGACCCGATAAAAACACACACACATTGTCACAGACTACAATTAAGCAGAAACCAAACACTACCGCAATAAAATTAAACCTACCTACCCAAAATACCTATTGTGGTTACTTTCTAAAACTAGTTTATAATTTTTTTCGCTTCCAGTTTATCTCTACATCAGTTTTAAAAACGGGAAAGAAGGGGCGGTGTGTGAACAAACCGGGTGGGGTCCGAGCTACCCCACGTCACATCAAAACAGCTACGGGCTATTGCTTACAAGCTTTACGAAATATTTCAATCGGACATCTTGATATTTGTTTTCTTATTTTTTTTATTGTAAACTCGAATTAACTTTGTCTGATTAATAAGGTATGGCAATAATTTTGAAAAGATCAATTATTAATGCGGTCGCTCATTTTCAAGAAAAATTAAATAACACAGTCAAACCAAACAACTTGTATGGAACCTAACATTCTAACTAAAAGCCACAGAGTGAAAGGAGTAAAAGCTGTAAGATTAGAAGATTTTTTAAAATATTTTTCTTTCTCATTTTCCTGAAATTAATTAATTAATTTTCTATTGTCAATATTGTTTGAAATTAAAAAATGGCATCTCTTATACAAGTTGCACTCTTCTATGCTTCTCTTCTCCAGTTTTCCTCAAAAGTTGAAAACTTTAAATTAATCTTCCGCTTAGTGATGATCTTATTGATTGCTTAGTTTTAGATCTTTTTATATTTTCACTATAGTACCTACTCTTGTTTCTGATGTCATATCAATCTTTTAAAGGTTAACTGGAAAAGATCCTTTTAAGGAATAATTCGCCTTTGTAAATCTACTTCTCTTCTTAACTGTTTTCTTGTATTTTATGTACCTACAATAAAGAGTTTATACAATACACTTTTTCGAAATGGCCAACCCTTAAACGTCAATTTCTTTAAAATGATCAATTCTGTAATCTTGTGCTGCTATGAAATGTATATATGTGTAGTATTCTTACTTTACTGTTATTATAAATCACAAAATTGTGACGAGTGATGACTATCGATTTGCCCAGTCGGCAGTACCTACAGTGGACCAACCAATATTTATCCACATCTAAGTGAGGCTGTGTTGAATGGATCGCCATCAAATTGGTATCTCAACAATGGCCGTTTAGGGTCCTTTTGAACGGGACGCGTGCCACGCCGGACACGTGTGCGCGTCTCACAGATTATGCTAATTTATGCAATATCCTAAAAACATGCATTACCCGTTAGTGGATTAAATAATAGTTTAGACAACTTGTGTTTTGAATTTGAGTAAAAATAACATTTCTATGTCAATAGGATCGTTCGTAGAATCAACAGCATATGGGTCAATGAGCATTGTAATTTCTTTTTTTTTTCTAATTCTTGATCTCACCCATATAGTAGGTAAATCCTCAAATTATTCGTTCAAAAACCATAGGTAATGACCAGCATTACGACATTGGATTCTATTATGAACACGGCTGTACCTGCAGCAGCAGGTCGTCGCGGGCGCAGCTCGTGGGGCAGACATACCTACGTAGTTAGAGTTAATGCAGGTAATTCTCAATGGTTCGCGGAACACATGATAGAGGATTTAATATATGGATATAGATAAAATATTGTATGCAACTATACGTAATTAGGCATCCGCTACGTCTTGTTTCATAAACCCACACTCGTGTTTTAAGGACCCCTATTACGATACAGTTGCATAAAATACTATTTAACTTGACACAGTAATTTTAAAACTAATAATAAATTTTGTACCTACCTGCAATGACCTGCATACATAAACAATAAAGAAAACATAAAATCGTGTGAACGGTGGAAAAACAAAACAATATCATAGGCAAACTTATTGCTGTTTATTTAGGTAATACGCAAAATGCGAACGCACGTGCCACCCTCGACTTGAGTCAACCCTTCTCATGTAAAACAGTACTATCTTTGACTTGCCGCCCGAATTAACTAAAGTAAACCTTATGATTCGATAAATAGGGTTGTGAGAGTTTTATCATTATGTTGGCAAAAGTTTAAGTCGACTCTTTTAGATCAAAATTAAATATCATTGTTCGCAGCCCTTATTAATGCAATGGCGAGCTTCTGCAAGCGGCATCATAATGCAGGGTGGATGATGGATTTATTGTTAGCGAGATTTGTGTTGTCACATATACTTTACAATCTAATGCACCACCAATATTTTTTACGACATGGAAGTACTTTATCGTAACAAAGAGTTGGCTTTTGTTAAGTATGTCTTTCGTCGTTGGAAATTAATTATCAATAATATAGGAATTGGAACAAACGCGCAACAAATGGCTACGCAATGGGAATGTGACACCTGTTTCATTTATTTTAAGTACTAGCTTTTGTCCGCCACTTCATCTGCAAAAAAAATATTCCGGGATAACAACAATCAAGGAACTATCCTATGTCCTACTCTGGTTCTCAAACTATCTCAGTTCAGCAGCTTAAGCGTGAAGAGATAATAGACACAAAGAGTGACAGACACAAAGTTTTTCGCATAGGAAATCCTATTGAACTTAAGCCGTTTAAAACATTGCGTGCAACTATAAATTGCATTTCACAAGTGCTAGGTACCACGTTGACAGAAGATACATGAACTGCTGGATATTTAATCGGAAACATGCCCACTGAACTAGCGCGAGCTATTAACGAGCGATCGCGAGAACAAGGCAGATGGCCGCGTATCGATCTTCACGAACGAACAGCCCCGTTTATTGTTAATCGCAATCTCGACTAGCGATTAGCATAACCCATTGTTATGTTCCGTACTATTACTACACATGTTATAGCCTAATGAATGGCCGGTGACGTTTCCAAGTTGCAAAAAAATACGTACTGCTACTATTGCTGTTATTACAAGTGGTTGCAACATGGCGCAGTTTAGTTTAATTGGTGGTTGTAGTATCGAGACGGAGATTAAGAGCTTAGAACTGGGAAGACGGCTTTAGCGGCCGAGCGACTAATTGAGATCTCTCACAGAGCTAAGGAAGTAAGTGATTAAGCGGTGTAAAGACTTACACTAAAACTGAAGTCTTTAATAACGAAGCAGTGCCACAAAATGTTAAAGCCAAATGCAACAATAACTTTCATACAGCGGGGTGTGTTCAAATAATGCACAGTAATAGCAAAAAATAACCGAATTAAAGCCGCCGCGACATTCCCACGGGGCAACAATTAGCTTTTGATGTTTCACCAAATTCATGGCGGGCGTCGAGGAAAGCAGCGAAATGAAAAGCCGCACCCTATGCGAGGAGGGTACGTACGTAGGCATCCGCATCCACCTCTGTCGTATTAAGGGATCACTCTTCGGTGTTTGTACGGAATTTTAAAACGGTTATCTTGAATTCGGAATCGGCTTACCATAACTTAGAAAAGCTTCGTCGGATCTTTGTCGATGCGAGACCGTGTCGAAGGCTAAGTAATTCCACGGCCTTTAGCGCACAACGACGCCACATAAATAAATCTAAACTTCGTTAGGAGGGAGCTGATAATCCCACAGCAGTCGGCGCGCTGTGTAAGGCAAGTGACGGCAAGCGACCTAGCGCGAGGACTAATTGCGACTCTACCGGCCGGTAATCCGTTCACAGCGGGCGACCTCCAAATTAAAAACCCCCGGACAACTGTCCGGCCCCGGCCCGAGCCCCGGATTATCGCTCCCACGGCGGTCCGTATTTTGTATCTACCGAGAAACGTGGGGTGAAATTGTAAAACTTCGCGAGAACTTCCAAATCCAAAGATGAAATAGTAATTTATCAAAGGATTTTGAGAGTCCCCAGGAGCGGAAGTGAAGGATGGATTCCCTTTATCGTGAATTGCAGTCGTATGCTTATCGAAAATTCTTGGGACAGTAAAAAGAAAATCTACGACACCCAAAACGTTAAAGGATTTCCATACTTTGAAACAAGTTAGAGTACGGATCCCGTCCCGTGATCATTTCGTAGGTTTTACACTTCATTATATTGAGAATGGCGGGTGATACTGCCGGTGCCGGTGGGTATATTTATTTATTACCTTGTAACAGATAAGGTACCTACGTGCGACGTGATATGTAGGTAGGTAGTAACTAAAAACACGCCGATATTAATATTCAAATGGCCTTTAGGCGAGCGGTGCATGATCCCCGTGGTATTAGTGCCATTAACATTACGGTGCAGTGGACAGTGAGCGCAGCGGTTTAGCATAAACACACCGCCGAATGCGTTGCAGGTCGCTCCCTTGACAAGATAATAATAAATTCACTAGCTTAGGGTTATCAATACAGATGCGCCCTTTAGCACTAGTTTTATTATAGTGTAGTTAGTTACTACATAATGATGGTTTTAAATTGTTATATGCCGCAGACGAGCGTTGTATCGCGAGCCAATTACAGCTTAGAAGTAGATTAATGCTGTTAAAGTTTTCTCGTAGAGTTGTTCAAGCGTGTAGCCATTTCCGTCATAGTATCGAACAGCTGTTGTAAAGGTTACGCCCTTATCCTTGCACCTGCCTGCTCTCCTGTTCCCCACTGATGTCACTTCACCCCCCTTTAGCCTCAATTATAATCCTATTAACGAAATCATTTCATCGCCTCTCAAAGACCACCGTTATTCAGGATATTTTAATTACTTATGAATTTGGAGCCTAGAGGCGCTAGGAAGAGGTAGCTAATATAACTTTAATGCCTATTATTTGTATTGACTTATTGCATTGTCCTAGAAACAAAACTTTGATTTTTATCTAAATGTTTTGCTAGATCCGATCATACGAATACGTGGTAGCGAATTTCGGTATAAGTTGTTTTCGATTCGAGTTCTGGTCGAAAGCAATTCACAACCCTTTCTTAGTATGTTTATGATAGGTTTAAAAAGATTCGTTAACATCGACCGGTACACGTGGTAAGGGTATGAATCCACAAAGGGTTACATTTTTTCGTTCATAGCAGAAAAAATCACCGACAATTACCAGATTAGGGGTGAAAAGGAAGGGCGGTGATTTTTTCCTTTCAATATGTTTAGTCGATGCCCTTTTTTCGAAAGCTCAGCCGAAGTTTTCTCGGCGGAGAATGTTTTAATTAAAAATCCACAGAAAGTCGGCGAATGCCTGAGAGCGAGCCTCCCTCTGACGTCTGTGGCTGTAGGTATATATGTATTTTTGCAAGTAAAACCAAGTTCAGACGGAGTGCGACTTAACATTAACCGTAAGCCTCAAGCTTGAGCCGAACTTGATGAAATTAGTGAAAGTGATGAATTATTACTAAGTTTTTAATGAATACTGAAGAACATATAAAAAGTATATTAGGTACATAACAAAGTAAGCGAAACAGAGTCTAATAACTGGTTGGTAGATAAGTGCGCGTAATTTCACCGCGTCCGCTGCGCTCGGGGCGCACACGCGAGCTCGCGTCTGTCTGTTCGAGCAAGCCCTGATCTAACTTTAACAACCGAAAATAACCATTGTCATTAAAGCAATAGGAATGTCGGAAACGCAAAATATTATTGGCGAAAGAAAACGGACTGTGGACTTCTTTGTGCCCACGACACTAATTTTGGTACCGTTATGATATGGAAACTGCTTCAGAGTTAAGCATGTCGTTATAAGAGCATTGTAGGTACTAAAGGTTGGAGGTTGTAGGTGGCTGCTAGACGTGCTTTGTTCTGCATGGATACGAGCTGCGATATAGGAACAGTAAATTAGGGCAAGTAAAGCAAGGTACCAATGACTAGCTTCTTAAGGCCCGCAGCCTATCCGTGGAGTAGGTATTCAGGATTCACACAAAGGAGGACAGCTATCGATCGCGGCCGTCGTTCGTGACTATTGTTCGAGCCGCGAATGCACCACTACCGTACATCTGTTTCGTTCCTTTTTGCCTCGCCTTGCATAATGAAACCGGCGCATTGTGATGAAAACATCCACAAAAGAACACGCACTTTGGCTTTGGCCCCGTATTTTATAAGAAAAAATAACAGACCTCTCGAGGCTAAATGGTGGGCGTCAGCCACGTCGGAAACGAGAAAGTCGATGCAACTGTTATGACATACGCGGTTCGTTAAGTGTTATTGAAAATAAACAACGGTCCATGCTTTCATGAAACCCATTCAAATTTCGCATATCACTCATGGACATTTCCGTAAATTAGATTCCTGTTGAAAAAGAATAAAGAAAAAGGTTAAATTATATGTACCACTGTTCGCACGATCGTGAAAATGCTTATACGTTATTTAACATCGACGCCAGTGAATTAATCAGGCAATCAACACATTCACACAGTAATAAAGTCGGTAATGTTAATGATTCAATTACAGACGTTCATTGACCACAGCGCTCCGGATGATATTTTAGAAGTTTACACGTATAACAATAAATTGTAGTAATCTACGTAATTACAAGCGCAAGGTAACAGTTGGCAGATGTTCGGCTCAATCATTGAACCACCAACTGCTATTTATATAAATAAACCGCAAAATTGTATCCGAGGCTGTAACAAATTACTAGGTTTTACTTATCAACATGTGCATGTACGCTATCTTCATAATTCGCAAATGCATTTTCATCAATAACTTGCTACCCGTTAGACCGTTGCCATAAAAAAAACAAGTCGAGGGAGCAAAATGTTATTCAGGAAACGTTCAATTACCCCGGACATTAAAATTAAAACACGTCGGTTTAAAAACTACAATAAGCCCACCAGACTGTGCGGTGGCAAATACGGTGGAGTTACTAACCAAAATTTAGCACGAAACAGGCATCATAAAAAGTGTATATTATAAATGCGGGCTCGGTGGACTCAAATTGTGCTTCCCCCAGGCTGAGCGCCTGCGCCGACGATTAAGTGCACTTAATTCCGTCTAAATGTTGCCCGTCGGGGAGTTACGAAGTTGCTCCTGGGTCTCGCTCTCCGCGATACATGCTAGGGCGCGCACGAAGAGAAGGCGGCTGGATTTCGCACGGCCTTGGCGATCCATTTCTTGGGTCATTACGCAATTCCCTTACCAAACATTACCCAACATAACGACATTGATAACTGTTACAACTCGTGGTGAATTCGGAAGGAAATTCAGTAGGTACGAGAGAAGCAAAGCAAATCATTTGATAAGAAGAAGCTAGCGTCAGCGTTGTTTAACTAACACTATTAAACAATGCGTAATGCAATTTCAATTACTTATCAAAGCAATTCATCAAGCCTACGCACACATGTGGACAAAATCTAATCTTCTGTACTTTATTCAAATGAACTATGCATAAAGCAACGGGAGGGAGCGAGGAGACAGCCCTGGGGCTCGCCAATTCAGCGTGGCTCCCTCGCGTGAGCCGCGGATCAAAATTTCTTCCATGCCAGTCCCAATCGCTCCCACAAACTTGCGGTACTGATGTATATATCTGTACAACAAATTTAGGTGCTTTGCTTACTAAGTTTAGCTACGGTAATTATTTTTGACTTAATTTTCATTTCTATTGAAGTTTCATAAGTCACTACTTCAGTGAAACTAATTGGACATTATTTGCGTTTTGACGCTCTTTGGTTTCAATTTTACGCCACGGTATTCGTTTGTACTGTGGTACCTACCTACTGTATAAATTTTATATACACACACACACACACACACAAACCACACAAACATCACGCCTGTATTCCCAAAGGGGGTAGGCAGAGCACAGGAAACGTTACCGCTTCAGAGCCACTTTTACCAATTTTAGGTTTAAGGTTTGACAAAAAGGTTGCTAGCCTGTCGCCTACGATATACCTTAACCTATATCCTCAGTCGCCTCTTACGACATCCACGGAAGAAATGGAGAGGTACAATCCTAACCCGACACCACACGGGTATAAATTTTATACTATAAATATAAAACATTTTCGTGTCCAACGAGAGGATTTCATTGAGATTATCAGGACGCAGGCCTTCTACAAATAAACGTCATCTTTGGTTAAACACTTCACGACAAAACATTAAGATCAGTTCTCCAACAGATGATCATTAATAATGTGCAACATTTTATCAGACGCATCGTATTACTTTTTAAAGTGGAGTTCAGCTTGCGTGTCTTATTCTCTTCGTATGGTAGGGCCTGATGATATAGGTTTTGAAGGCAAGGCACGTTTGGAGCAGGTGAGAGATATGGTATGTTGTTGGAAATCGTAGTCGTATCAACCTGTTGGTGGGTTAATTATGACGACAACAAAGTAATGAAAACATTGATAATTCATGAGAAGCATTACCCAAAGCCACAGTTACAATGTCAACGGAAGAAAGTATTCTGAATAAAACATAGTTTATCTCGGGGATAATTATTAATACAGATAATAAATAATATAATAAAAATCAACAATCACAAAATAATTTAAATTAGACGTATCAGAACAGAATGTTTATTAAGACGTTCTAAGTGAAAATCGTCGGACACGCCCAGGATAGGGTTCCGTAGCCATTACATTTTAATAAAAATTTGCACTTTAAAATTGAATATTTCGCAAAAAGATCACTAAATCGAAAAATTGACTGAGCAACCCCGCAACGCAATGGTTTTAAAATACCTATCCAACGATACCCCACACCACACAGTAGGGTTATTCGAGAAAAAAAAATTAACCCATCCTTTACGTCTATGGGAGGCGTGGCTGATATGTATATTCATGCCTAAAATCAACTTTCTAGTACTAACGGTTTCTGAGCTTAGCCGCGGACAGACAGACAGACGGACAGACATGGAGAAACTATAAGGGTTCCTAGTTGACTACGGAACCCTAAAAAAGAAATCATGTTGAGATAAATGCCCTTTGCGTCGCCTATTTAGTAACTACTAAGTAAGTAGCACCTTAACAGCGTTACTCCCTTCATGTCGAAGTATATATTGTATAGAGCTAACGTTCTCAAAATATGAATATAATGTTTTCAACTCAACCTCGCTTTAAGTCACCACAGGCGGTTTAGTGTATCCTTTCAAGTAAATAAACGACATTATACGAGGTCCACAAGTATGTTATCAATATCGAAGCCAAGACAATCAAGTTTTAATGAAGCTGATACCATAAGACAATCTTATGACTTAATTAAAATATCACAGTTGAATTAAGAGCTTCGGTGGCTTCTGAAGCTTGAGTTGAGTATCTGTAATCTGTTGTTGAAGGTATAGTATAAAACCAGTTACTAATGCACTCCAATCGTCCAATTCCACAGTGTTAATGTTTTTCCAACTGAACTTTAATTACGTTTAACATAACCTAAATAAATAGTCAAGTCAAGGCAAACTCCAGCACGCCTTCGGAGACCATATAGATAATAGAAATTCGGTGCTTTACTTACTTTAATATGCTTGTAATTGGCGTGTTTCCGATTCAAATCAACAATGGCAAAGAATTATAATTTTCTTACTTATTTCGATAGCTCTGAGCTTAATTTAAATGAAAAGTTGAAAACAACTGGAAGTCATCAGTTCGCTCTTTACGAGTTAATCTTGATGTTTATAACTTTATAGTTTTACGACGTCATGATCCAATTGCTAGCACAAAAACTATCAAATTGACTTAAAAACAAAATGTTAGCCCTTCTATTGGCTATATTTGTAAAATTAAAAAGTAGTGACAACGAGTAAGAAGTTATGTAAACAAGGACTTATTTGGGCCATGTTTTATTTTGCTGTCGTTTTTAATAAATCTTGTTTATTCTCTTTGATTTTCTTTTGCCAGTCTCGCGAATCGCGATATTAACAATATCCCGTATCTTAGTTAAGACTGAAGCCAGTAGAGCGTGAGCCTGAGTCGACCGCCACCCAAAGAGGGAGCGCGGGCCGTGTGGCCTCGGGCAAATCTTGTGATGCGGCGAGACGTCTCGAGTGTCGGTTCTCGCTACCTGTGTTTCCTAAACTCCACTTCAGTTATACCTAAAGGCATTAGTCAATTACTGATGCAGGCATAAGGGTGTGCCACAGTCACAGCTGCTATTTGCAATGGGTCATATCGACGGTTGAAAGGAGAAATTGACTAAGCGACATTTTTTTTGTTTGTGCTATGTCTCAAAATTTTCACAAAATGTCGCTTAGTCAATTTCTCCTTTCAACCGTCGATATGCAAACTATGGTGTCACGTGTTGCTAACTTGGAGTACAATCGGTTGAGTAGCATGCTAAAATTACAAATATTTTATTCTATAGGGAGCTTTGAAATATAAAAAAGTTACAGACAAAACATATTCCAATCACGATTGTTATTATTACCTGAACTCAATGCATTGAATTCTTGCCCAAAGCTTACTACTAGTAAATTTTCTGCGGAGTCAATTTCAGCCACCGTTCTTTTCAAAAACCAATTTTAATAATGGTTCAACAGCTGTTTCGTCCGTGAAATCAATTTTGTCGACCATAGCGAACCATGCGTGGGTGTTGGCGTAATTTAGCGCAGCTCATTTTCAAGAAAACCTTTCAAGATTTTGAAACGTACAACTGCAATGCGCAAGAAAAAGAATCCGTTCTCAAAACTGAGAGTCGTCAAAATAACTGCTGTCCAAGAACGTGTGTAGCTGGAAGCAGCATCGGCAAAAACTTCAAGCCTGCATCGTGTATGCCATCTGCAGAGTCCAACGTCGTCGAGAGCGAGCGATAAAAACGGTTGCATTGCGCCGACCAATACCAATGACGATGGACGTCGACTTAACGTAAAAACAACGATGCTTCAGCTGTCACGCCCGTAACAAAGGCTCATAGATAGACATGTATGAAATGTGACAGACATGCAAATAAACCGAACCGCTGACGCATTTAACCTACGAACAGGTTACATAGAGAGAACAAGAAAAATCCCAATGGCAATGACAGTGGAGCACCGAAAAACATTACTTACATAATTCACTTACGATTGGCAAGGTCAATGTCGTGCGGAACAAAGATCGCGAAAGTGGTCCAACGTTACGTAGGCAGCTCTCGGCTCGCACGGATAATTGCGATGTAATCGGCGTAATCCATCCAGCAGCGAGTCTGGTTACTGGTTTCCATATACGGAACGCAGCTTGCAGCCACATAGAAGAAACAGCTGACCGCCGGCACGCGCCTCGTTGCATATTAATGTCTCACCAGCAGCTTCGGCAAAAACATGTATAAAATCGAAATACTTCTATGAAATATCGAACCAGTTTGAAGTGCAGATGCCTTAATTATGCAATCGACGTGTGCGAACGTATAAATCAAGCATCGACTCTAGCAGCGCTGACCGTAAAGGGATAATGGATTTCAGTTTATCAATAGCACCACCTCTTTTTCACGGCAAGCTGCATTTCGTGGTGACTTCAACGGTAATTGATAGATAGCTATCGCTCTCTTTTTGTTACTAAGGGGCTGTTTCACCATCCATTGATTAGTGTTAACTGGCAGTTAGGTGTGATGCCGTCTCTATTTATTTTGTTCGAATAGACGGAGACGGCATCACATTTAACCGGCGGTTAACGCTAATCAATGGATGGTGAAACAGCCCCTAAGTCTCTTTTTCCTTCCATTTGAATCATACATAAGCAGTTCAGAAAAAGATGCGCCGACAAGCAAGACGCCTCCTTGTTTCAATGTAGCAAGTTATGTCGACGATTTATCATCGTCATGCCTTGGTGGTCCAAATATTTGTTTCTTTCAAAAGAACTGTTGACCCATTTGAATTCTGTTCCGTTATGGTTAAAGATCACCAAGGGCGATTTGGATATTTAATTCAGTGTCGACTATATCACAGATAGTCATTACTTCCTTTGGGTATATTTTCACAACAGAGCGCCCTTGTTGTTCGAGCAGAGCGGGCAAATAACACAATGAGTTGATCAGAGGGATCTCATTGTCCTGTTCACGTAGTAAGTGGAGCCGTGACATTTCTCCCCCGCAGCGATGCAGCTGCCCCACTCATTATTGTTGGAAACATCCAATAAAACTGCCAGTAATTAAATACAATTAACTACAGCTTCTACTAATTACTTTGCGATCACCTTTTTCATACTATATTTGATCGGCAATGCCAATGGATCTTGCACTTGAAAATTGTTAGGTTATTTTTCTACTGTATAGAAATCTTTATCTTTGTCGTTATTGATATGACAATACTTATTTGCATCTGGTAGACACACTTGTAGAATATGCGACTACATATATTTATAAAGAACGATATTTAGAACAGCTGTTCGTCGCACGTACGAGATCGCTAATGGACATTAACTCGATAACCCGGGCTCCGCGGGGGCGAAACGTAGCGGCCAACAAAAGAACATTTCATTTCGTTGTTGATGGTGGGTTATTATGAGAATTACAAGTAATAAATAATGTTGCGAGTGTAAAATGAAAGTGTATTTAGGAAAATATTACATTATAGTGTACTTTTCAATGCATCACATTTCTAACTCAATGTGTTAGACTATCGCGGTCATTACTAATTTTATGATTTAAATGCGCGGCGCATGCAACTGTGCCAGAATATCGAGCTTCTCTAAAATCAAGGTACGCACAATAAAACCCGAATAACTCGTAAAATCATAAATAACATCACATTTTTATTTTTATCAAGAATAAAGTTTGTTGACGGCACTAAACTTGCCAAGAGAAACTATTGATTATTAGCTTTAGCATAATGGACTTGTTAACCGTCTTGTAAACTAGCAGATGTCCCAGGTCGACGACTTTAGACCTATGTTCCTGTCGCGTGCTGGACAGATGCAGCCAGGTCGATGTGTTATTTGTATTTTATTAGTTAGTAGCGCGCATCGACATTATCTGTCAGCACTTGGTTATTTACGATAAAACTAAAACTAGCTTCTACGAATAAATTCTGAACTAAAAAATTCTTTCCAACTTTTCACATGCCGGTTTAACATGTTCACCGACCATCTTCAAATTTATAGCTGTATTACACGGAAATAAGCAATGTTTAAGGAATGTTTAAATTTGTTTCCATATATCTAAGATTTAAATGTCCAACAACTTTTGACGCTTTTATGACAAATTCCTCAAGCGCATTAGGTATTTAAAACGATGTTAGCTTGAACTTCATTTTTATCGGAGTTTTATGATAGCCTTGAGACATGGTTATTTACTACGTCGTCCTATGCATTTAAATTGCGATTGGAAAAAAGACGTTTATGATTACTTACAAAAAAGGGTCGGCTGCAATTTAAGAAACTTAATTCGCTGTAGAATCATGTGTCCTTCTCAAAGTTAATGATCTGAGCCGCAAAATCTCAGTAGTTGGAGGCTAGCTAGGCGATGCATATTCTTTGGAGTTCCTTGGACAGTAGGTACAGAGTGGCGCATTATCGGAACAGGTCGCGTAACTTTCCTCGTTTATTGGGGACAATGCTGCTTCCTAAACCGGCTGCTACACCTGCCTGGAGAAAACCGAGGGGATCGAAATTCCAACGCAAGGGTGCTACTGGTTTACAATAAATTTATGGATTCCATAGCGAACGCTGTTCGGTGGAATTTGGGCCAATTATAAAGAGAAGCATGTATTGTCTTTGCAGGTAAAAAATAACTAGTTTCTGATAAAATCTGGTAAGTAATAGTATAATGCAAATTGACATAACATGCCAATTTAGTTCACCCGATCGCTAACCGAAAACTTATCCGCTAATTGCTATTCCAATCTACCCGCAAACCCCGGTCGCGAGGCGAGTCCCACAATATATCAGAGTCAGATGGTCGGAGGGGACGTTCGTAATTATAACCGGGCGAGGTGAGCCGAGGTGTCGAGATATCGCGATATTATCGAAACGTTTTCGTTTAACGTTCCCGATGGGTATTTAATCGTGGAATTTAATAAAATGATCGAGTCTGCGTTCGAGTGATTTATCGAAGTTTTAGCGACGGTTACGGGACAAAATAAATGCAAGTACCTACATTTTGTCGTGGATTGATGTACTTAGGTATTAAATATTAAGGTAAGTAAAGCTACAAGCTAAAAACGAGTGGACTAATATTTTAAAAAACTTTTGAATACATTTTGTGTGTTTTGTTTTAACTGCTATTTATAGCAACATATAGGTAGTCATGCAATATTCGTATGTTTTGCTATAAACGGACGCATATATCAATAATTTTTCAAATTTATACGTTTTCGAAGTAAACAAAAGAGAAATCAAGACTATACGAGGAAGCCGGCGTCACACAGGTAGGTGCTGCGATTAGCATCCCACTTAGGTAGTCAGCGCCTCTCGAATTGTGTTTCAGGGGCCTATGAAATATTGATGGGCTGTATAGGCATTCGAGTTTCAGACGCAACGTATCAGCATACATAAAATGTGTGTCTGCAATTTCAACACAAACGGGTGAACTCCTTCCTTTCTTTTTTAATGTACAGTATAAATTTTTTTGCTATCCGGAAAACTCTGAAATTACTGAATTGACTCGAAGTGTCCATCAATAATGTAGAGAACTTAGTCAAGGAAAATAAAGTAATCCTATTGGTGGAGTTTTTCTCGCCCAAATTGCATAGATCTAGTTGATGCGCAGCAAACGCTGATAATGGAACACCTAAAGGCTTCATAATAATAATAATAGCCTTTATTCAGTTTTTTTTTTAAATTACTTCACTTAAAAATAATTAATCTCTAACACCAGAATCTGTTTGCCCATTGGCAAAGGGCCTCTCCTAACTGTCTCCATAATTTTCTGTCAACAGCTGACCTAGTCCATAAACTGTCTGCCATTGCCTTGATCTCATCGGTCCAGCCTTTGAATGATCTGCCTCGTTTCCTTATTTTATAGTTGGGGTACCAATTAATAAATTGTTTTACTCCATTTATTTATTCCTCGTTTTAAAGTGACCTGTAAATTTCCACTTTAGCTTTTTAACTGTCACAGTGACATCTTTTAGGGGCTGTTTCACCATCCATTGCTTAGTGTTAACTTACGGTTAAATGTGATGCCGTCCCCGTCTACTCGAAAAAAACCTTTTCCTTGAAAGTTTGACATACTTACTACCATTCTGAATTTTTTCAAATTTTATACCGACCGCTTTAGATTTTAGAGGGGGGGGGGGGGGTTGGGCTCGATTTTAATGAAAATTTGCACTTTATAGTTGAATATTTTGCAAACGCATCACTGAATCGAAAAATCGTTTTAGCAACCCCCTAATGATTTTAAAAGACCTATCCAACGATACCCCACACTATAAGGTTAGATGAGAAAAACAAAGACACCCCCACTTTACGTCTTACGTCAATGGGAGGTAGGTACATTTTACTATTTTGTCGGCATAGTTAACATACATATTCGTGCAAAATTACAGGTTTCTAGCATTGATAGTCCCTGAGAAAAGCCCCGGACGGACAGACAGACAGACAGACAGACATGGCGAAACTATAAGAGTTCCGTTTTTGCCATTTTGGCTCCGGGACCCTAAAAAAAAGAACGTATGGGTGCGAAAGAAACAGAATGCGTGAGTTTAATTGATGTAAGACAGAGACGTATAAACATTGAGCTTGAGCGATGAATGACGGGGAAAATGAATATATAGGAGTAACGTAGTGTGTAGGAAAGGGACGGATGATATTGCTAATAAATGCATTATGGCGCAACCCGTGTTTTATTTCTTACAATAATTGTTCTTATCCTATCTAATTTTTTCTTCCCTATCATACTTCTCTCTATCGCATTTTGGCATGTCTCAAGTTTTCTTATCCGAGTTTTGGTAAGAGCCAGGATTCGCAGCCGTATTAACACCTGCATACTCACAAGGCTTCATAATATGTCGTCAACAAACACGATATCACATTAGTCTGTTAATATCGTAATGTACTTTTGACGTATTTATTTCATATCCTATGTAAACTCGAACAGTGTTAAATGTTTAATCTCTCAACAAGACGTGAAACTTAGCTTTAATAAATATGTACCATCAGCCAAATATGTGGTCTACCACCCTATATAAGGTTGATAATCGTTTGCATGTCATAAAACAATAATGCCAATAGACGTGTCTGTCAACTTGAAAGAACAACTTTAGCGACATATTCATTTGATGGGAACTTGTTGTTGTTGGAATTGAAAGACCACTTATTTGGCTGATGGTACATAAGTACATATCGAAATACATATTATATCATTAAAGGAAGAAGTAAACTCTGATAGCAATCACAAGTTTAGAAACACCCAAACACCGAACCTTCGCGGTCCGTGACTGACTAATAGTTAACGTTAAGCGATTGAGTTTCGATGCGGCAAGTAATGAGTTTAAAAGTTTATGTAACAAACTGTCGAGTCAGCTCTACAAATGGCAATGAACGTGAAGAAGCAGAATTAAACAATAATACCGGTGACGTTTTAGAAAAAAAAGGGAATAATTTGTTTTGTAGCAAAAAATATACCCCTCACGATGCACATTAGGGGACCTCGCCTTTAGCCTGCGTCTGATGGCTTGAATAATGTTTAAATAACATATCATGTTCGTATTCATTTTAACATCATTGTTTCGTCATCGACATTGTTTTGAAACTAAATGCCGTAGGTACGAATTCATTGAGTTTAATGCATCGATGATCGACAGAGTGGTCAATGGTAAGATACTTTAGTACTTACTGTGATGTCTGATGTCCATTGAACGGACCCTCTTATACGCCTTCTATAGACGATTGCATCGGAAGCAGTAGAAATGCAGTGGGATCATGCAGCAATCTGCCATCCAAGGGGGCGCCCTCCCAGCCCTTGCAAACGTATCGGGTTGCTAGGATTAATTGCTGTTTACCCCAGGCCCGAGGGCAAATATACCGAATTATATCACGCGAAATTGAGGACTGTTGTAATGCCAAATTAATAATGCCCCACAAAATCAGCGAAAGGTGAAATTTTGCGGTTAAAGAGAGGCCTAGAGGGCGGCAAAGTATACTTAGTCTAAATCTTGCAAGAATTTCCGTCAATTAAAATTTAAATTGTAAAATTTAGCATAACTTCTCAAACGTCGTCTGATTATTAATATCAGCAGGTATTATATTACAAATAGCAGCATTATGGTTCCAATTAAAATTTTAACTTCAGATCGATTTTATTCTCTAGAGTACTTAGGCAATTCGTTTCGATCGTCTATAACAATCTGAAAATGAAGAGGTCGTTGACCATAGATTGCTGCTAAATATTACTTGCTTAGTTACTGTTCCGGTAGATTTGATGTTGGCATCATAAAGACTTGATTTATAGAGTGTTATGTTATAATAATTTTAAAATCTCTGGAGCGTAACTTATCGATTACATTTAAAAACAGAATATCTACCATGATGAAAGTAACGCATCAACAGAGTATGAAAGGCCTACGTAGCAAGCAATTAACTATATTCTGCTCAGGGACAACTTTATTAAGTTATCTGAGCAATCTCTAATGGTTTGCCTAATTTCAGTTTGTCTAATAACTTTTACTATAATGATTTGTATGTCTGAAGTCAATTTGTATAATTTCATTATTCATAATTATCATCTTGTCGAATTTTCATTTTTCCTTAATGATCATTTTCATCTCTCTTTCACTCACTTTGTCGATTCTTATTTTAACTAATCATTACTTAGCCGAATAACGTTTTTACTAAGATTAGAACTGCGACCACAAGACGTTTACTGAAATGAAAATTAGGTAAAATTAAGATTAAGACTTAATTATTAAGTAATATTAGTTTATCTAAAAATTAGGCAAACCGAAAATAGGCAAAAGTTGTTAGGCAAAACAAGGTACAACCTTCCCGCTCATCTGTGTTTGAAACTGACTGCATTCAAGACAAATTAACGAGACAGACAGTTGAATCGTCTACTGAATTCTTGCCCCGGGTCCGAACACCAGGAATGCAATTGGACAATGCAACGACGTCCGCCTTGATCGATGGGATCCAATAAATTGTTGACTCAGCTTCCTATGTGTACCCGTATAAACACATACTCGGATTCCTGGGCACGATTTTTTTTCTAATCTTACATCTTGAAATGAGCAATTCTTGTATATTTACATCGGGGATCTAGGAAACGGCTCTAGCGATTTCAACGTAATTTGCTATGCGGGCGTCCGGGGCATAAAAATCGATCTAGCTTGGTCGTATCTCAGGGATAATGCGTGTTTTCGAATTATAATGTATTTTTAATGAAAATTTCACGCACAAGAAGATCGGTAATTTCGATAGGTTTGTCATCTGTGTGGTGATTCAGCGGTACAGCGTTAAGCTTGTAAACTGGAGGTCTACAGTGCAAATCTAGATAAGGTACGACGGGACTTTGTTTTTTTTAAAGCTCATTTAAATACGTATCTACTCCAAAAACACGATTTAACAAATAAACTCCGAGCTGGCCCAATTGGCACATAGAATATAAATTTTTAACTAAAAACTAGATTTTTCTAGTCTTACGAAACTTGATTTCTAGTCGAAGCTAGATGCTCGAGTAGGAAATAAGGTAATGAACAAATTCCCCAAGGCACTCCGTCAAAGTTGGTGACTCTAAATCGTCCAATTAAATGTCATCATCCCGAGCAACTCCAAGGAATTTAGAAGACGTTCCTTCATATAGGTCATCCATCCGTGATATTTGCAGCGGTTATACGATTTTGAGCCACTAACTCTGATTAAAAGAAACCATAATCTCGCGTTCAATTTACCTATACATGGCCATAAGCAGCTGTATAAATACTGCTCGTGTTTAGTGAACTGTGTTGTTGTTCTCGTGGCGGGGTTCTATTAATCGTCCTTCCACGTCCTTCAATAAAAAAAGAACCAGAAAACGAGATTTACAATGCACCTAGACGTCTGGTGACGTCACCGCCCGTGCTGCCGGGGGCACTTTGTTCGCCAGGTTAATCGGTATGCAATTTAGATAATAGTTCAGGGTACCGGTGGATCGTCCACGCGGAATCGCCCAGTCGGTCACTAATTACAGATTTACGTACCCTCGCCGGACCGGACGTGGTCCTAATTACAATCGAACCCTACCTAACAATAACTATTCATCTATACGTGATGCATTTGTTTCGGATGATTAGTATTCTAGCTGGTCTAGAGAGTATTAGTTACGTGGCCTTATATGGTGTCAACAAAGCATGGCGAGGCACAAGAGAATATATAGAGATAAGCTATCGACCAACTGGTTAATGACCACCACCATTCGTAGAAAGAAAGTTTCAAGGAATGACGTCGTGACACACAGATATCTCAATTACAGATACCGTGGGTAAGATAATATCATGTAACAAAACGAAATAAAAACAAACGACGTTCTTAACTTGTGAAGTTGTCAGCTCAGTGTAGCAGCCAGGCACAAATGATAGTTAAAGTATAGGCTGCTGGTGCAAAGGTAATTTACGATCGCTAATTAATAGTTAATAGTGTGCATCGCAAGGTATACTGAAGAAATGTCAGAGGTGAAAGAAACGGAAAAATCAGCAGGTGCCCGCACTGCAGCAGCTGCGAATAATATTGAAGTTTTGTTTTACTTCGATCGCTTTATATAACGTGAAACGACATCGAAGAGGTAATCTAAAAATTGACACGTAATAAATTTAGTGAGGTATTTACGTTTTTTATTTCATCTCTAAGGGCCTATGCCCACAGTGTATTTTTTAAGCACAGATGACGCTCAGTCAATGCGCTTCAACAAACGAGATTCAGTAACTTTTGTACTAGCCTTTTGAAAATATTCGGCGCCGTAAACGCGCGACGTCTGCAGCAAAAAATACGCCGTGTGACCCTGAGTGACAAATTGTTACTAGCATTTGCACTCGTAGAAATACATATCTACCAACTGTTACATTAATTAAAATTAGATAGCATTAGTAACTTACAAATCAGCAAAAATTTTGAGATCTGGTAACGAACTGCATTGAACAAATCACATCTCCAGCCAGAAGAAAGAACCAAACAAGATCGGCAAAATTCTAACGGAATCGCAGAATCAAATCAAAGTTTAAAAGCAGCTCGAGCAGTTCAAAGAATAACGTCTGAGCTGTTTCACCTATGTTTTCCGCCGTCACTTAGAGCCCTGACGAGGCAGCCGATAATTGCATTAGCGGGGAACCAGTTTGTTCTCCGTGTGCCCTTTGACTGCACTGATTCTCACTGACGCTCCCGAGAAGTACGGCGTGGGTGTGAAATAGATAAGTTGCGTTTTGAAATGGGAGAACTGATGTTAAACACGCTACGAAGCCATCAAGAAGACGCTATGTATCGTCAATGATCGTTTCTAGCGAGCAAACGATTGCACAATCAGATTTATTGGGCCTTATACCAGATAATAAACGTTTATCGAGTCGTTTACATGCTGTTTCATAGGAGATTTGCATAATTTATAACAGAAACACTTCTCATGCTGCCTCGTCCATTTAAGTCCAGCAGGAGCGACTAATGACAAAGCAAATCGTAGATGTAGAGATAAGTATTTACATTAGTACCTATAGGTACTAGAGTCATCCAAGGTTGTTCACATTCCACGTTCGCCTGGGCCTAGACTTGCGTGACCCGCCTCACTTGGGACAGGCACGATACACGATCTCTAAGAAATACAGCCAGCTAGGTCCCGCTAGTAAATAATAATGAGGCATTACAGTAAAAGCTTTTGAGATAAGCTCAGATTTTAACAGAGCCGATGTTTGGGTTTTCTCGTCGCCAACTTTGTTATAAAGAATGTGGATTTCAAATGAAACGAGTCATAATGTGAGTGGTGGTAAATCCTAAGTTTTACAGGTCTTTGTGAAGTCAAGGCACTAAGGACTACTTATTGGCGCGGAGTGGTTTATGAGGGTCGCAATATCAACGCACGCGTCAAGGTCCGGACAGTAAAAATATAAACAATAATGAAAGTTGAACGACCAAGCTGGGCGCTGATGACTCAGATTCTACCTGACTGGACTTGTAGTTTTATTGCTTGTCGATGATCTTCACAAAGACAGGTATTTCGTATCGACTTCGACGGTAATGATTTTACATTCCAAATCGGACTTATTCATATACAATGCAGATTGCAAAATTCTGATAAGAATGATAGATTGATTAAAATAATAATTGTATGAGTAATCACAGTTAGTTACAGCGATATAATAAAAGTTAGCTATTACTTTTAATAGAAAGAAAGAAAGAAAGAAAGAAAACATTTATTCGTGACATTAAAAAAGACAGCAACAATAATAAAAATAAAATAAAAAATTGTTACGTATGCATGTCACGAAATGGTCCCGAATCAGCATTCTGCTGGTCTTGCGAATAAGTATAATAAGTATAATTAATTATAATATTAATATATTCTCATTTTCGTTACCACAAACTTTTACTCATAAAAAAACTCCTCTACTCTATACATTATTAATTATTTATCAACTTAGTAGCGTGAGCTGTATTTTATGTAGGTCCGATTAACAATTAGTCTTCTGGTTCCAATATTCACTATCGTCAACAATTAGCCAAAACTATACAGTGTTTTTTTTTCTATGCAGAATTTTTTACTTTTTTTGTTGCAAAAAGTCGTCAAAAGATGAAGTAAGTAAGTAACTTGCTTTTACCCATCTAAGAAAAAAAACTTAGTAAATTCGAGAACGAAACAACTCTTATATCATCGCAAGCGTTAAGTAAATCTAACTACGATAATGAGCCTCCTAACCTATTGACAGATTTATCAACATTTCTGTAACCTAAACGCAGAATCGGATCGTCAGTATATTCTCAGTTGAGGCATGCGCAGCGAGCGAGGGCCAATGCGCCCGCGCACGCTTCTAATGACAGGGGGCTGGGGGCGCGGGGGAGGGGCGACCGGTCGCGGGACGCCGTGTGGTAAGAGCTCGGCTCTTTGTAGGTTATGGTTCAAAAACTTGAACCTGCTTCTCTATTAAGTTCATTCTTGTCATTTTATGCGACGGATATCTGTGATGCCATCCCAGTGGAATCTAAATCTAACTAACCGCACAAGATAAACCGAACTTAACAGATAGTGATTAAAGCAGATGATAAAAATACAACTTAAATATATCGGGGAATGAAGAGCAAAGGAGAGACGATTCGCTTGTTTCAAAAAAGATATTTAAGCGCAAACCACTCATAATAGGACGGCTGCGGGTCGGGAGCTCCTGACCCGCTCTGTCCTATGTGTTGTTTACGCTTAACATCCACATGCCATGCCTAGCATTAATAATTTTAAGAAACTTCAAAAACAAAATTAAGAAGCATGAAAGGACAAAACGCGTAATTTTTCATCTTACGTCTTGTATGAAAAACATGACGACAGTATTTGAAGAAGCAAAGTGTAAGAAGATCAAATACACGAATAGTATGAGTCTCAGTTGAACAATGTTGAAAAAATTAAACAAATAGAAAAAGCCTTATCTCCAGAAAATATAACAGAGTAAACTCAGTCACGTAAGTTCAGGGACAAAACCAAACAAATGATAACACCACGATGATAATTTCATTAACTCGTCAGTATGGTCTGTGACGTCATTAAGTCAGGTTTCATGCCCGTCCGAAGTTTGCAACTGTAGATGAATATCTACTGAAAATGTATTTTTTTTTATTAATTTTCTTGTACTAGGTAAATCGTTTTAGCTTTCACAATGATTAATTTTTTAAACTATAACTGATTGTGGCATGTCTCAATCGTTTTTACTAAAATTAGAAATGAATCTTAATATTTTCATCGCACTTGTACGTAAACAGTATCAAAACATACAGGTTAACTTGGCCGTAATGCCCCATATAAGACCCTACACACCTTTGATTCTTGTCATGTAACCCAAGGTCGGTAAATGAGTAATTTCCCGTACTGACACTGCTGCGCGCGCTGCTGCTGCATGACCCATGACCTGCAGGAGGATCTCGCGCACGCAAGTCAGGCAGCTGCGGGAGGGGGAGGGCGGCGGGGTGCAGGCGCTGCCAAGAGCACAGCCAGCGGGATGAGCAATTTTACAAATATAGGTACTCACAATTTTACCCCCAAATGTGATGAAAAACATTGTATGTCGCACGGAAGGTACTAGAATTGCGAACATCGACTCATTAAAGCCCTCAGTAAAATTTCATCTTGTGTTAACGAGGTTTTGTTTGCAATTTGTGAAAATATGAACATTAAAAAAAAAGTAACATTTTATTTAAACTTATTCAAGTTATTTTTATCATTCAACGCTCATTACAATACAATGCGTAACTTATGTATGACAGCTGATTTAAATTGTTATTCATACCTATTTACCACCGACACCAAAACTTAAAAAAAGACATATACTTAGTGTAATTTTTAGCAAATACAAATATTGCTTGCAAGGAAATTTTTACAAAAATACTGACTAAAGCCAGCGACGTAGTCTGTGCGACGCAACGCAATGTGCATCGACGTCTTACTAATATTAAAAGTGTCGGATGGATCCTGAGGCGCTACTACGAAATTTGAAAATCGAAGTTCGTATCTTACCGTCCCTCTCACTCTCGTATTAAATAACATAAGCGTCAGCGGGACGGCAAGATACGCGAAGTTCGATTTTTGAATTTCGTAGTAGCCCCGCTGAAGTAGATGAAACCACTGGCTTGCAGAGACTTATTCTTAAGATTTACAAGATTAAGAGGCTATTTCACCACTTATTTATAAATTTATGTGACAGATATCTGTGGTGCCATCTCCGTTTGTTTTGTCCGAATAAACAGAGACGGCATCACATTTATCTGTATATCACTGCTGTGATCTAAACAGTCCTATTTGCTAGAGGTTGCAAACTTTTTAGTTACATAATCTCTATCATGTGTAGTCTGCTGCCAGTAGCGTTCTAGCAACGCTGTAAATTTTAGAACATTAAATGGATTACTGTAAAATCATGGATTTTCTGCAATCACTAATACTATTTACCGACTTCAAATGTAAATTACTTGATTCCGTCTTAATTCAGTTTGAACCATGATGTTCACTTCCATGTTTTCCAAAAGAACCAGTATCACAATAAGAAAATTTCACAGCTGCGTGATCCACTCGCAACAGCACCACACACGTTCTCAGACGGCTACACACCTCGCCGCGCCCGGGAACCCGTTCGTTGTCCCTCGGCGCGCCCGGTTAGAACTTCCTAACTTTTTATTTTACTGCTCACCCTTTGTGGCTTAGGCTCGCGTGAACGGCCTGCCAGCGTCGGGGCCGGCTCGTAACGTGCTACTCGGCTGTTAAAAGTTTCGCGCTACTTTCAAATTGCAGTTTATAGAATTTAGTATTTACAAACTAGTGGAAATTTAGTGTTTTCACCACGACATTTCGTGCTTGTTAGAAAGAATGAGCTATGTTTTAACCCCAAAGCAAAGCTATAAGAGTTCGTACTGACTTCTCAGTCTTGTCTGCGGTATATCGTAGCTTCGGATCTGAAACCTAAACTTAACGCCTGAATTTGTTTTAGTAGCTGAATGGTTTTATGACTATGTCTTTTAAGTACATCACATTTTTTTTTCCTCACTTAACTGATCAAACGGCGCGAAGTTCAAAAGTTCTGATTTTCTGAACAGTACTATGTTAAGCTGATACTTAAGTAGTCCTGCTGCTTCACGGCAAGATTAGCGAGCAATTTGGTGGTAGCAATCTGGGCGGACCTTGCACAAGGTCCTACCACCTGTAAGGCTCTACCTCTACGATGGCACGTCGAATATGAACATAAAACATACATCTTTAGCTAAGTTTTATTTATCGACAGTCCATCTCACAGTCATAAATTAATTGATTTTCTATTAGCTTTGTTATATAAAATGATAAGGTGGTAAGTACCAGTTCCGGCGGCGTTATCTAGTAATAGGCTAACGTTAGGCAGGCAGGTAGGTAGGTATTATATGTTTCGTACATACAAGTAGCGATTAAAACGTAAACAACTGTAACATTCAATAAGGTGGCAGTTGCAGAAATTTATAAAATTAATCTTCGGTGTATATTTTAAAGCATTAATACACCCGTGCGTCACCTACGCAAAGATAAGAAATGCCAACAAAGTTCAAGTGCCTCCTTATCAATTGAAATTTAACCGTTGATAAAAATTAATGATATTTTTCGTTTTATGGATTAAATTAATACTGTGCCCATTAAAAATGTGTAATAATCTGGCCAATATAACTTGGTTGCTTGTATTGTTGTAAGCATAATTATGTATTATAATGCACCGAATAAATTACATGCGTAGAGTTCCTTGACCCCTGATAAGTATGTCAGTGAATTGATTGCAAATAAATTGGTATGTAAGTAATTAATAAGCATTAAACACTGTTGTACATGATGCACTTGTCAATATAAATATATTACCAAAACCCAAATTATAAGTTACGCAGCTGTTATAATGTCCGTTGTATTTAATTAAATTAACAAATGCTTCGATAAAACTTGTTTCTAACACGAAATAGCCACGGTGCAAGTAAGAGTAAGTAGTACAGGCGTACCCTGCCACACCTAGCATAGCAAAGTCAACATAGATAGCAATGTTATCAAGCAATAATGGGTGACCCACATACGGCCACTTAACGGACATTATCTGGGCATGATGTCAACTTGCCATGAAGTCCGTGTTCCAATTTATATGCTATATGTACAATTAAAACCGTATGTAAGTGGCCCTGGTGTTTATATAAAGTTGTGTCCCTAGTAAGTCAATATCCAGTCAATTTTAAAGTTTTTAATATCGTGTGTCTGCATAGTAAACAGACAGTTGCACTACAGAATAATTCCGTTGTTATCAAGATTAGACAATTGGTCAGTAAAGTAGAAATATATGTATGTATGTACGTAAACACTTTTGTACAGTTGAGGTCAAAGGCACGTCAAATTGCAAAAGTAGAATAAACTGTTTTTGTTCCGGAGCTATTAGTGCACCTCGTAAATGCACAGGGCATAGTCAAAGCCTTTTGATAATCTTTTTTTTTAATAGTGTTCGACCTGTAACATGTATGCGCCAGACCGAGTGACAAGTTGTGTGCAGTGGTTACCTATTGTTTGCCCGAAAGTTATATGCCATAATTTCATTTGCCCGAATGTTTCGTTTACCTACTAGAAAATTTATTTGATATATTATGTATGTATGTAAACTTTTTATTGTACAAAAGAAAATTAACAAAATACAACTGACAAACTTTAAAGATACTTGTACAAAGGCGGACTTATCCCTTTAAGGGATATCTACCAGTCAACCTTATATTCTTATTTCCCGAAAATTAGATGCCATAATGATACGAATGCAATACGTATTGTGCCGAAGGCACAACCTTTTTAAGTGAATTTATGTTTTTATACTTTTTTACCAATTTTGAATAATTTTGTATGTTCTATTTGGCAGTCTGATTAAAGATACGTACGAGTTAACACGTGTTTTGTATTTAGTAGGCTCGCAGACCCTTAAGGCCCAGTTTTAGCCCTTAAGGCACCAGACCGTAACACGTATTGTTGTCCATATTATTAAGTGTTATAATATATTCAAACGCCATAGTAAATATTGATTAAAATTGCTTTTTTCTATAACTAATTTATCTTATTATTCGGGTTGCTATAAAAAAAACCTAACATCGAAGCTAAGGCGGGAGCTACGCTAAGCTTCGCTCCCGCCTTAGCCTACGGAACCTAACCTATCCGAGCCGCTTCTAACTCCGAACCATCTTGCTCGCTCGCACAAATCAAATGTCGCAATTCTAACCTAACGTAATCTATGTGAATTTACCTAATTCAAAGGCTGTCGATACTCACCATTTACATGGATGGCAAGTGATATTATGGCATGTGATACTTATGGCTTACAATGATTATGAAAAATTAAATTATTGAAATTAATATAAATAAATATAAATATCACGGGACAATCCACACCAATTGACCTAGTCCCAAAGTAAGCTTAGCAAAGCTTGTGTTATGGTACTAAGCAACGGATAAATATAATTATATAGATAGATACATACTTAAATACATATTAAACACCCAAGACCCGAGAACAAACATTCGTATTTTTCATACAAATATCTGCCCCGACACGGGAATCGAACCCGGGACCTCAAGCTTCGTAGTCAGGTTCTCTAACCACTAGGCCATCTGGTCGTCTAAATAAGAAACAATAGTATGGCGGTTGAATATTATAGCACATGAAATTCGGGCAAATGGAATTCGGGCAAGTAAAGGTATACCGTGTGCAGTGCAGTGGCAGTGCATCTTATTTAAGTGGTCCACACGCTAGAAGCTATTGACGTAGTGACGTTTAGGTAGTGCCACCAGAGTTGAGGTCACGCACACAACAACGTGTATGTAATGACAGCGGGATTTTGACATTTACTCATTCATGTGCAATCAGTTCATGTAGCTGTATGTGTAATTATTCATTTCAACTCTCGCTCTTATTTATACCTATCTATGAAAAACTAAACTGCGATAACTGCATCAAGTTACATACTTGAAATATGAAATTTAATCCCGTGTCCAGTAAAGTACCTACGTAATGTGGGCATATGTGTTTGGAGGAGAATAGGGCCATAAATCACAAGCATAGACGCATTCTTGGTATTTTCTGGATACAAAAGTAAAACTAAAGCGGCAATTACACTGAGTCGTTCGCCGCATGATGCATGCGGCGACCGCAAAAGTGTAAAGAACACGGTAGTCGGCCGCATTCGGCGAGCGACAGCTGCCACCGCCTTAATATGGCTGCCGCAGTAGACGGACAGGCTAATGTATAATAGGCGACAGTCGTTCGCCGAAGTAGTTTGAAACAAATTCGGCGACCGCATTAGGTGAACGACGCAGTGTAATTGCCGCTTAAGTAGGTACGCACTAATATAAAACATGGGAGGTACAGAAAGAAATATGAAGTTATAAACTCTAGATCACACTAGAAGTGTGAGTACTAATTATGAAGTGTCAAATCACTCAACTAAAACTAAATCTAATAGGTAATAAGAACTAAAAAAATAGTGGGGTAACCGTTGTGAAAACATATTAGATAAAGAAAATGATAATGATTTTGTGATTTTAGATGCGCGATAGTAACGTAATGATGTCATAACATATGAATATTATGTACCTAAGTAAAAATGGTTAGCAGTGTGATAGGACTTCTTCATTAAAACGAGATTACATGTGGCACTAAACTAAAACCACCTTAAATGTAACGTAAACCCATGATATTACGATTTTTATTGTCATGGATGACGTAAAAGTATAATTATTAAAAATAAAATTAACAAATAGGGATGTTGACACCATTAAAAAATAATTCGAAGACACGACTCCAGTAAAAAAACGCTTTATTTTAGCCCTGAAAACCAGATTAATTTTCGATTAACTGCAAAATTAGATTTTTTGTTGCTTTAAAACAAATAAATAGTTGATTGAGTTGGCGAACAAGTGACGACATAAGTTGCTATTTCCATTCAAACTCTATGGGAGAATTGTGTTTTGACAGTTCATAAAAATTACGTCAGAGGATTGGTGGAGTCAACATTCCTATTGCACAACAGTTAAATAAAATTGACTCTTTTAGATTACATTTAGCTAAAAACTAGGTACCTATATATAACAATCACATGAGTCAAATTATCAGATATGTAACACGTTGTTGTAATTAATCGTCTATTCATCAAGATGGGATATAATTTTTTTATCAATTCAAAATATCAATATGTATTTTTTTTTATAATGACCTAGACTTGGCATTTTTCAGAGTCAAGTTCAATTACTTGATAACCATTCATTAGGTATATGATATGATAAAATAATATGATAACTTTTAGTAGGTATACCTACATTTTATGATAACCAAATGGCATCATAACATAATCCGGTTAAAGATAGTAACATACTGAAAATAATGAATAAAATAAAAAAATAAACTAACCACTTAGTAAGATAGATGATTTTATCATCAAATATACCCTAAATTAAATAGTCAGTTAGTCGGTTAGGAAAATGAGACTAAAGCAATTGAAGCAAAAATAAATACATCAATCTAGACCACATCCGTGGCTATGGAGAAGCAAGGTAAAAGTTTGTAGTGTAATTCATAGATTTAAATATCTATTAGATGTATTTTTGTCTGTAACATGTTTTTTGTGGATCAAAAATGTCACAACCCTTTCGAACCCAGTCAATATGATTGTGTGGGTTAGATTTGAATTTGACATGGATTGTACATAAGGTCCACTTTCTCTTACATTAGAATTTGAACTTGACATGGATGGATTGCACATAAAGTCCATTGTTGTAACTCTTTTCATACTCGGCTAGGTTCAAAAGGGCTAAAAACACTTGTGCCGAAGTCACTTGGGGTTAATATAAAAAAATTAAAAATAACAACTATCAATATGTTAAAAAATAATAGGTACCTATAACATCATACCCTGGTGAGAGCTTTACTCACTAAATTAATCATAATAGGTATAATAATAATTAATAATTTACTGTACTTATTATTTATTATTATGTGATAAAGTGATAACGGACAGACATAATTAAGTTGTCCTAAATTAGATTGGTGTTGCTACCAGAGTCAGATACATAACAAAGATTTTCTTTATTCATTAAAGACAACATCAATTTAATAAAGGAAGCATGGAGGTAAGTGGGGCTAGATCATTTCATAGTACACCACATTTTGGGATGCTTAGCTTTATTATTTTGATCAATTTTTTATTTAAATCAAAGGCAAGGCTGAAGGATTATAGTTGTTAAGTTATAGTTATGTCATAACTATAGTTTTATTTTTATTCTCTTAAAATGTGATCCTTTACTTGTAGGAAAAATAAAGTAAGTTTCCATAATATCTTATCAGAGATTAACATAATTTATATGAAATTGATTGTTTCCATAAAACCAAAACTAAACAATTTGCTGATTTGACAAACATTATATATGGAATGATATGATTTGCTGATTTATGCAATGCTGCATGATGATAAAGAAACCTTAGACTGATTCATAAAAACAAAGAACCATTAAATTGATGATTTCAAATGTAACCAATAAATTTTGCTTATTTCCAGTGTAATTATAGTGATTCACTCCAGGTATTAATTGGGCTAACTTCTGAAATAGGTTGGTCAGACAAAGTTACCGTAAATCAAATCATTAATATTATACGGGCCCTATACTATAAAAGTTACAAGTGCTACAATTTTACATAATTGGCATCTTTTACATACAAAAAAGTTTAGATTATGTAGAACCATAGTGCTTGTAACTTTTGTGGTATTGTGGGCTGATTGACAGCTACATTGGAAGGTAAGAATAAATCATTATTGAAAAGCAACTCTCATCATTGTTTGAAAATTAAAATATCTCTAAAACATTTGATGTACATTATGTGAATAAAAGTAGAGCAATGGATCCCAAGGTTCAGATTGCACCAGGACAGGCAGTACAACCAATTGGCAACATCAACAGGTAATTGTTACAAAAAAAACAGACAACAAATAATAAGGAGTGGTCACTTCTCTTCAAATTTATAAAACTTCTCAAATAAAAACAATCTGAATTGGTTCAAAGTAAGATAAAAATGGACCGGTAGGTTGCACTACGAATGGTCAGTCAGGTGAAATACTCTCTGTAGAATTGTTATTTTCGTTGGTGTTGATTGATTGGTTGCACAGTGCACCCTTAGTGAAAGTAAGCCATTAAGATGTAATATGTCTATGCTATGTGTTACCAAATAATTCAACCATATATTATTTGATAGGTATCTTTGTTGTAAGTTCCTACCACTCTTTCAGAGAACCATTAGAAACTTCAGAATGCAACATGTAGGCAAAACAAGATATATTTTGCCGGGTCTGCAAAACTGCTAGTAATATATGAGAGAAGTAGTAAACTTAAAACGCTACATTTGAATACAATTCTACAGCACACATGAAAATAGCTAGTGAATCAACGTGATACAACAGCATCCCTATATATACTTTAATAGTCTTTGAACTACGCTAGGCACTTGCGTAATAGGTATAATACGTGTATACATAGTAACAAACCTGTCTATGTAATCATTATGAGTGCGATCACGGCGATTAGTTCTGTTATCTCCACCGCGTCCCTCGGCGCCGCGTCAGGCCATTCAACCGCACGTTACTATGACCAACCAACACCATCGTCTCGTCTACAATGACCATGACATCGAAACCAGCACAATAGCCTCCGGTCACTGGAGCATTGACTCGCGAAAGGCTTCGACGCCTCTGACTAAAATAAAGTTCACTCACGACTTCGAAACTTTATCACTTTTGCTAACTGAAAATGAAACAAACTCACCTGTCAGAGGACTCGGAGCTGTCGTATCTGTCGAAGCATCTCTTCTTCCTGTCCTCCCCGTCTTTCTCGAGCACTTTCGACGATATTTCAGCGTTCGCAGGGCCCGCCGCAGAATCATTCGCGGCCACGCCGCTCGAACCACTTTTCTCACACGATTCACTTGATTTAAGTTCCGTGTAGAACGACAACTTTATCCTATCACCGTCAAATGTTTGCTCACTACACTTTTTTGAGTCACCATGTCCTGTGTCAGGTGCGGAAAAAGTTAAATCGCTCATTAGCGGATCAGCGCCGTCCTCGCGCGACCCATCCGCCATCTTTGACCGCGCGAGTGTTTTGTCATGAGTTTCCTTTGCAAGCCGCACGCAGCATTGGCGCTAGTGGCGCGGTGCAAGCGAGGGGAAAAGCGAGCGGGGCTCGGCGGGTATGACGTCACAGCGACTGCGCGCGAGAGAAGAGTACGGTGACGTAAGGACTCCGCCCCTTGCATGTGCACAGCCGCTGTCATTGGCCGCGCGTTACGCAACGCGCGGGCTTATTCAATAAGGCGCGAGAAGGGAGCGTAGGACTCGACGCGATAGGGAGGTCGGTCCCAGCCCTAAAACGCGTACAAATAATGCAACATAATTACAATTGAGCGTTTGCTGCGCTGGCTGCCTGCTTACACATGCGTCCGATCACTTCACACGCACGCCTCGGCTGCGAGCTGCAAGCTTGCAACTGCAGCCGAGCCGAGTAACAAGTGCATCGTAATATTTAAATTAATGACACGTTCCACCCCTCCGTCCTTTTTTAACAAGCGACGGTCACCAGAATTCCTATTAGTCACGCAATAAGAATAATTTTATACTTAATCGGACAGGTTTTTGATTGAAAATTGTTATGGATTATTATATTTATTATGGTTCCAAACTTATGCTATTAGCATACCTACCTGCCATTTAAATTTTACACTTCGTAAGGTACCTATGACTAAAAAAATGGCTAATATCGCCGAGGCACAGAATACAGAATAGATAATGACAAGAGTTTTAAATTATTAGGTGCCAGTACTTTAGAAAAATGAGAAAAATAGTCCTGTGCTTCAGATTATCCGATCCGATATCGGTATCGGACGCCGATACAAGTGAAATGTATGAAATATGTATATTTCATACATTTTACTTGCCCCGATGCCCCGATATCGTATTAGCGTCCGATACTGATGCGGATCGGATAATCTGAAAACTCTCTTACCCCGTGGTTACACAAAATCAAAGGTCGTGCCAGGATAAGCTAATGATTCTGCTCCCACCGAGTTTCGCCTTATAATTTTTATGGATGATGTGGCACCACATTAGTTATTAATCTGTAAATTTTCAGCCCCCTAAACTCTATACATAAAAAAAAGAAAAAGAAAAACGGAAAATGATTTTTCCTTATTTTTTTTCTAGCCTACCGATTTTAGTGTGCGTCAAATATGTTGTAGTCCGGTCTAAATTACTAGGAATTTGAGGCAATTGAAATGTAGACAACAGACAATTCAATTGCAATATCATTCACAGGACAACAGTAACGGTTTCAGAGATAGCGAGCTACACAGTGGTGTAGTATAGCTTTTTGGGCAGGAGGTAGCCGACCTGTCTGTGTACATTTACTAAGGATGATTATAATGACATAAATTACATTTTCATCAAGCCATAGAAAAAAGTAAAAAAACTGCTGACTAAATTTTTCAGTTTTTTTTCCTTGCTTCCACGTTAGCGACCGTTTTAATTTTTTCTCCAGTGATACACCCACTAACAAGATAAAATATATATCTTTTCAAAATTATTGCTGAGCGAGAACATGGAAAAATATTTACATAAAATACTTTAAAGCCTGACCAGAAATATATGACTATTCACCATGTTGCGGAATTTCATTGGAACTAATTTCTTACACTGGCAACAATTTTAATGATTGTCAGTGTCACTGTGGCGGTTTCTTTGAACAATACATGGCCTTAAGGCCGCCATTAAGGGGAATAATGGACCAAACATGGACGTACTATTTTAGACTCGGTCGCCTTAGCAACGGCTAATAGCACCTAGCAACCAAAAAACTGAAAAAAAACACGTTTCTTGTATGACGATGTTTATTTTATTTTTAGTATTTGTTGTTATAGCGGCCACAGTAGCTAATACATAATCTGTGAAAATTTCAATGTGTGTCTAACTTTTACGGCTTAAGAGATAGAGCCCTGTGATAGACGGACGGACAGACAAACAGACAGCGGGGTCTCAATAATAGGGTCCCGTTGGCACCCTTTGGGTACGGAACCCTAAGTAAAGACGTTTTTGAGCAGAATATTTAATTAACTCGTATTCCTATTCCTCCAGTATTACTTTAGTTGCTAAATATTTCCGTAATGTACGACAATCGACAGGATTTTTCTTTTTTAACCGACTTCAAAAAGGAGGAGGTTCTATGTTCTAATGTTTGTATTTCTTTTTTATGTATGTTCGCCGATTACTCAGTCAATTGTGGACCGATTTTCAAAATTCTTTTTTTATTCGAAAGGGTACTCTTCTGAGGTGGACCCATTGTCATCAAGTCAAGATCTGATGATGGGATCCTAGGGAAATCGAGGGCAAACCTTAAATTTTATAGGCACACCTATGGCGATTTTGGGATTTTTAGCATTAATATAAGCATTTACCTACATTCAGAAAGTATCATTTGATAAACTGGAGCTGATGAAGACCGTAGATGACCAATGGAACTCGTCAAAGCTAAGTATACTCGCTCGTCTATAAACGATTATTATTAATATACCTAGATAAGCGACTAAGAAGGAGCTTTAAGTTAATGATTCTTTCGAACTGATCTGATGCTGAGGCCGGAAGGTAGGCAACGGAACTCTATTATAAAACAACGTAACTAAGCCGTGTTTGGGCTTCATGGGATCGTTGTGAGATTTACTTTGGCTACGATTCACTAAAAAGTAAAAAATAAAGAAATTTTTTAACAAAAAAGTAAAACCGACTCCAAAAAAATAAAAAAAATAACAAAAAAAGGAACCGACTATAAACCCTTGAAAATATTTTTCTACCACTAGGTACCTACTATCTCGAAGTCGGTGCCTCAGCACGACCCAGCAGGAATGGAACAATAGTCGTGTACCTCACCTTCATACTATGGGTTTCAATCCATCCTGCTGGGTCGTGCTAGTAGATACCTAGTGCTAGAATAGTTATTTGTGTCACAAGGGAGCAAAATGGTGTATTTACGGCGAGGGCGTACATTGAATCCAGAATGTAGCGAAGGATTCTAAAGTAGATTCAAATGTTAACACCCAAGATGAAAATAATTTTGCTCCCGAGTGGCTCATACAACTTTTCACACCGAGCATTAAGAAACTTGAAAAAAAAATCCAAATATAATTAAAAAACAACCAGCATAGAAAATGGCGTGGCTTTACAATTATCAACTTCAAAAAATGGCATTTGCAATAAAACACTTAGAAAAGCCTTGAACAGAAAAGTTTCACTTTGCTTCTCGACAGGGAGGAAAAGTTACTTTTCTGAAGAGGTGTGAAAAAATATTTTCAAGGGTTTTATAGTCGGTTCCATTTTTTGTTAGTTTTTTTTTATTTTTAACCTAATAAAATGTAAGTGGCAAGTATTTAGTATGCAACATGCACGTTTCTCTAGAGAGGTTTCAATCATTCCGCTTTATATTATAGCGTTTTATTGTATACTAGCTTATGCCCGCGACTACGTCTGCGCGGATCTAGGTTATCGCGCGGTGGCGCCCTCTACCAGAATAAAAGGTATCCTATGTTGGTCCTTGGGGTTCAAACTACCTATATACCAAATTTCATCAAAATCGGTTCAGTGTTTCGACCTGAAAGGGTAACAGACAGACAGACAGACAGACAGAGTTACTTTCGCATTTATAATATAAGTAGGGAATATAAGTAGGGAAGTAGGGATTCTGTGGATGTACGTAATATTTTTCCAGTGATTTTTAGCCCGCGGCTTTGTTTGCCTTGCTTGTGTAGAGGGTAGAGGTGTAATCTTCTTAGGGAGAATACCTACCTATACAAGGTGTTAATTAAATAACTGAGAACCTCAGATACCCCAAAAATAATTTTCATTTTATGTCAGTTGATTACATTTATTTTCGGATAACTTCATTATTTCAAAAATATTCGTGTGTTTTGTCCTTATTCTTCCGTGGTTGTCTAACTCTACATATGTAAACATACATATGTATGTATGGAATGGAAACTACAGATGTACCTACATAATGAAATGCAAGTGTGTGCATAATGAAAATGTGCGAATCAAGAGGACCAGAAGACGTAGACGCAGGTAATACTTGTATTGTGCCCTAAGTTCGTAATTCCTAGTATGTATCTACCTATACCTACTTTACTTATCTTTTTCTCATGTTTTGTTGTCTCACGTTTGGTCACTGGTTATAACTTGAGCGACATCTAGCGAAGCAGCTACTGCAACAATTTCCTCTCAGGCTCACTTCTCAAGCCACCAGTTTCCATTCATAATCATTAGATGGCGTTAAAGTAAAATTTCCAGCAACTTGCAATGTCGCTTTTGTTTCTAGTCTATTCGTTAACTTTTTCTCAACGAGATAAGGTTTGCGATTGTCAGATTTTTGGCAACTACAGTACATAAGGTACATACCTATTCTAAGAAACGTAAAAAAAACATGGGAGTAATTGAAAAAATATATTTATTTTCATGAAAACATTTAACACGAAACTAAACAACACTGAATAAATAAAATATACTTACTTAAGATAGAAATACAACATCAAATATAATTATTGTACGAAGCATTATTATGTTTAATTGATTTGATTATAATAACATGTATAAGAAAAAAGAGTCTCATTGTATTTGTACGTAGGTTTGTTGGCAGATAATACAACTTGGCAATGTTACGTTGTTTTCATATCGCATGCTTAGTAATAAACGGTCTTAACTCAAAAATCGTGAATTTTGGCAAATCGAGTTTAAAGTTTAACAGCCTTATTCATAAAAAATCCTTAATTGAGGTTTGATCGGTCTGTTACTTAGCAGACTGATTAAGCTTGTTAGACGGTTGTCAAGAAGTATGATTCATAAACGCTTGCTAGCAGTCTGCTAGTTGTTGAGCCGCTGATAGACTGATTAGACTCGTTATGTTGGCCACCTTGACAAATCAAAGACAAAAAATGGCCTAATCAATAATTAAAAAAAAAAAAGTTGACAGCAGTGACAGCAAATTAGCAGGAAAAAAAATAAAAAGCGAGAAGTTTGTTTTCCCGCCATTTCCGATCCGCATGTTTATGTTGTGCAAAAAGCCATAATTGTGTTAATCATCCTATTTTTTTTTCATACTTATTGTTAATTTATTGCTGCTAATTTAGAGGATTTTTAAATACAAATTCCTGAAAATATTTTTTCCTGGTTTTTTTTTTAATCTTTGCGTAACTTCACCCTTCACTAAAATATCTTCGGTATGGTTTTTTGCTCTTGTCAAAGTCAGCTGTTCAAACTTGTGGCGGCCATTTTGTGACTTAGCAGGGAGATAAAGGAGGGTCTACGGTCCGCTAACTTTAGCAGAGCCTTGATCGACTGATTAGCGCTAACAGACGTTTATGAATCATGTTTTTTAGCATCGGGCCTTCAAGGAGCCTTCAAGGAGGCTCTAACTTTTTATGAATAAGGCTGTAAGTAATTAGCACTTCTCGTTTCCGTTGAATTATTTGGTAGGATTTAATTTTGTTTACTATGTTTTTTATAATTCCTAACGTTGTATATAATGTCTACTTGCACTTTTTTCTTATAAACCAATTTGTTTTTATATATTTAATAATATTGCTAAGGTTTAAAAAAAACATTGCATTCATATATCACTTTATTACAAAATGTAGCAAAATGTAGCGAAATAATAAAAATAATAAATGATGCAAGTCTTAATATAACACCAAGTATTCAAGGATTATTTTTATTAAACCGAGGCAATCCGAATTACATCACTTCATTTTGCGTTTGATTTTTGTGCTAAAAAGAAGTAAATCCAAATATGCTTTTATTTGCTTAAAAGTTATTCAAAATACTCATGTTTTCCTTCTTGCCATAACGATCTATCTTCAAATGGCTCACGAAAGCCAACTTCTTGCTCGCAAGTAAGTCGGAACATGACTGAAGTTAGCTGCTTTAGCACCAAATGAAATTTGCAATTTTGTTAAAAGTAAAACGCACCAAGTCGTGCTATCTCTTTATAATACCCGATTTAGGCTGGTTTAAGAAAGAGAGCCGATAGTGCTCTCAGATATAAGCCGTTTAGTACAATAACTAATTTTTCGCCAATTTTGAGTTAGGCCCGTTTATTACTAAGCATGCGATATATTTTTCTAAAAAAATACACATTAACCAACCTTTTTTAAACGGTGTTTTATTTTTTTAGAAAAACATCCGTCAAATTTCAGTCAGCGTTATGATTTTCTACAGGTTCTAACGTAAGTTTGGAATGTTTGCTAAAACGGCAGTATTTCGTCGGCTAAAGCGTAAGACCTCGTAACTACATCAGGGCCTAATTGCATAATAAAGTACAAGCTAATAGTATTAGTGAATTTCAATACAAAATCGCTAATAATATTAGCTTGTACATTGTCATGCAATCGGGACCTGATCAAATTTTAAGGGAGGCATAAAACTTCACCATCCATTTTTTTATGAAGGTTTGTTTTTGTTTTATATTTTAATACAATTATTTAAATTATTAGGAATAACATTCACAAGAAAAAAATATATAAAAAGTCGGCAATTGTGCAAAAATGGAGTAACTAAATTTTCTAGAAATGGGTTACGAGGTCTCAGTTTAGACGAAGATTTATTTCACTTTAAATGTAGACAAAATAATGTATATACAAATTACAAGACAAAGATTCACAAAAAATTAGTAACGGTAATTTGTTCGATTAGTTAGTAAAACATTATAGAATTTGAATTAATTAATTCATAATTAAATTACGTTGAAGACATTCATTCACAATAATCTCAGATATCACCAATAACAAGATTATGGACGCTTTAAACATTTTTATTTTTATTAAATGTCAAAATTAAAATAACTACTTTACACGACAAGGAACAATTCCTATTTATAAAATACGTCCATTGAAAAATATCTTCTTATTTCTACGATTCTTAAACAATTTGAAATAATAACACACTTATTATATATGTGGGAATGAGGGTGGATTTGCGGACAAATGATTTGATGGTTGATGGACAAGAGCGGACGGTATGACCGATGATTTCTGTGGAATGAACGGGATGAGCGAATCAGTGAAAGAGAGTGGAGATACGATCGGGTGAGCCTACGTGCTAGTTGTGTTTTCTGTTCTTTGTCATTTTTACGTATTCCATTTAGTTTTTTTTAATAAACTTTTTCTTACTTTATTTCGAAAAGTTTGTTTTCCTTCTAACGATCCCACATATATTATTTAATATGACAGCAATGAAATAGTGCCGTACGTATTCGTGATACGATAAGATTAACATAAAGTACTGGCGTTCAGTAGTTTAACTACTTGATACCACCAATTAGTTAACATATTTTTTTCAAGCTGTGATATTATGTGACTATTTATATATATCTATTTATTTAATTTTTTAAAGGCACCAAAAATCCAATTTTACATTTCAAAGAAAATTAATCTGGTTTTCAGGACCAAGTTTTTTTTTATCTAGCCTGTATTCCGTCCCACTGATGGGCAAAGCCCTCCCCTTTCCTCCGCCACTCTTTCCTAGCCTGAGCATGAGCAATTGTTTTAAATAGTCTTGGATCTACCAGTTGATACAGTCAATACACGGGTTGTGACCAGATGCGAATTGTTGTTTACATATTTAACTGCAGTCTTAAGACTAAGTACCTACAGGCATATGTTTCCCTTTGAAAATAACCAAGTCTTCGTCAAATCCTCCTGAAATAAGCCTTCTGTCCCGTTAAACTCTCCCATTTTTGTTGCCTTATCGTTCAATACAACAAGGATGAAATGTATACACATTTCGGGATAATTAGAAATTACCCCACGTAAGGACCTTTTAGTAGTTTAAAACCGTACGTAGTGAAGATTGTGGACAGGGACGGCTGGCCCCAAATAAACGGGAGGATGATGTACGGACCTGTGACCGTATCGTCTAATGCCCGAGCGCTCGCGGTCGCATCCATCATCCACCGTCTCTTTCTACCCTCATCTTATACCTTGTAACAGAAAGCAGTGGTGAAACGATTGCGATTCTGAGTGTGACAATAAGACCTCTGTTAGTAATCTAAGTCCACAGAGCTGTCGGCATCATACCTTCCATGGTAGTAGTTTTGGGCGTCAACGATTCGTTGCTGAGGAAATCTAAAGGCATGTCGACTATATAGCCTTGTATAAGGTCTATTTTTCTATTAGCAAGCGCCGGGTCGGAGTGCCATAGGGAGTCTTTGTATTCTTCTTGGTACTTCTTGAGTTCGGCGAACGAATGGACGGAGTCGGTAGGTAAGCAGTGGAACACCTGCGAGCAAAACGTTAATAGTAGATTGATAACCAAGGGTGGAAAGTGACCCATTTCACCCAAGATATTTCTGGCGCTCGAACGAAGTGAGAGCGCCCATAGTTCGAGGGAAATGGATAATTTCACCCGAGTTAGACATTCTACTTTTCATTTCGACTGTGAGGAATGAATACCACAAAAAAGAAGACAATAATAATAAATTAAATTTACTGATATCCAACCTCCAACCTTTTCGCACTGGCCACTTGCCACGTCCGACTATAAAAAAAATCGAGTTGGTCACGACACGACCAAGGAGCTTATATACAAAACTGGAGGTTGAACGCCGAACGAACAAGTCTGGCCTTTGTTACTCCATCTCTTTCTTTCTCATTTCAAGAATGACTTCCATCTCTTTCTTAACCTAACTAAAAAAAGAGACGGAATATTATTCGTGACATAATAAAAGTCAAATTTCTTGTTTCAAACGGATGTTCGGCGTTCAACCTCCAGTGTTGTAGGTATATAAGCTCCTTGGTCACGACGTGTATCTAGATGGCCAGGCCGAAACGTAAAAAAAGTGTCATTGACTAATGGCAAAAATTTAAAATAAAAAACTTTCCACCCTAGAGATGAAAACGCAATTTTCCACCCGGCTGAGAGATGAAAATGTATTTTACCCAAAAGAAAATAGAGGGCACGGAGTGTAATGAAATGAGGGTTTTCACGGAGGCGAAATATCGCTAGATGGCGTTAGTATCGTGAGGTCCGTTTGACGTTTGCTCGTGATTGGTTAACTAAATGAGCCAATCGCAAGCAAACGTCAAACGGACCTTACGATACAAACGCCATCTAGCGATATTTAGCCTGCGTGAAAACCCTCATTGGTAAAACTAAAACTCTAATATAGCTATAAACATAATTTTCCTTTTCTAAAAATGGGTTTACTGATAGTACATACTTTTCATTCTATTAAATATATTCAGATTAAACGCAACCGTATTTTTAATACATTTTAGCTCAAGTGGCGGTGTACGCAAAGGCTTACCTCCTCGTAAACATCAGTGTTCCGCTTGGACACGGCCTTCCATACGTTCCTATAGAACTGATCGCAGACCACGTCGTCGATGCTGTAGCCGACGCGGTCCAGGTCTTCCTCCATCAGGCCGAGGTGTTCCCGGAAGAGCCGCTTGCGCAGGCTGCCAGCCACGCGCCCGCAGGGGAATGTGGCGCCGTTCATTGTGCCGTCGGTGAACGATTCGTCCTAACATAAAATATATATTGGGACTGGAAAACTGTTACACGGTTTAAACTGAATTTCGTGACATTTAATCGCCCTTGGTAGACAAGCGTGCGTTTCAAACCTCTGGCATAACTTTGGAGTTTGTTTGAAACCGTGTGACTTGCTTCTACCAAGATCATCTTGGTAGACACGTGGTTTTAAGCCGTCAAGCCTACGCTTAAGTAGTAACTCCAGACTACTCAAAGTAAGCAAAGAAACAATAATTCGGTACTTTTCCTGGATAAAAAAAAAACATTCTATTTAGTCCGTCAGTTAAATTACCAGAAATTATCGGACACATATTTTTTCTTTGGTCAATCATACAAAAAAATTACTAATATGAAAAAACAATATAAAATATATATATATTGGTGGTGATAGATGGGTTTGTGTGTGTTCTTACAGTATGAAGGTAGAGGAACAGCATGAACACTTGCGGGTGGTAGGACCTTGTGCAAGGTCCGCCCGGATTGCTACCACCATCTTGCTCGCTAATCCTGCCGTGAAACAGCAGTGCTTGCACTGTTGTTTCGGCGTATACCGCCGTTCATTCCGTACCGACAAATACTGACCACACTTAAAATCGCAATAACTACCTGTAAACAAACAGCGATCTCCGAATCCCGCGTCCCGATCATGGACCTATCGTTGATATTGGCACTGCCGCAGATGATAGTCCTGTCGTCCACTATGAGCAGCTTGGAGTGGACGTATATCAGTTCAGTGATCGGCTCCCCTTCGAGCGTCGAATGTGTTCGGAGGCCGTGGAACGTGATGTACTCTGAGGGATCCGCCACGTCCGCTTCGTAGAGACGCGTTAGGATCGCTTCGCGGCTCCTGTTGAAATGAGGATAATTTATCAAAATGTTATTGCAATCTATGAAAAAATTGGCAAAATACGAAAGCGTAAAGGTGCGGCCACATGCAGTCGCTCGCCGCTCGTTTGCAGCTTTAAACCAGATTAACGGATTTACGTGACCAGTCACATACTCACATTTTGAATGTGATTTTGAATTTCCAAAAAAAGTAGCGTCAAGTCGCCGCGTCAAGATGACTGCTTACAGGAATGATCTTGGTATTCAAAGCTGATTTTTTAAGCGGTCGTGGCAGTGGTAGAAATAAAAGAAATTTGAGTAAATTAAAAAAAAAGTGTTTTTGCCGAAATTGAAGAAGTTTTTGTTTTCCCAACGATAAAGCTCAACATTTTCAGCTTTATCGCTATGTCACGTGACCAGATTTGACGCTGGACACGAGCGTCGAGCGACTTGCATGTAGCCGCTTCTTAAACCACAAGGCGGCAGCCGGCCGGGAGCGGGTCGGGTCGGCAGTGTGGCGGGCTTATTTGCGTGACTATAAATGAACGTGGTGTGATGTTGTTCATGTTTCCATATTCATCTGACATTTCAGCATGCGGCAAATAAAAATTCGACATATATAGCCTTTGACGCGGTACACTTTGAATATCGATCAATGTATAGCAACATTTGCCGACCACGATTTCAAAAAAAACGAAAAAATCATTTACATGAAAACAACTAAAAAACGACTGTATATAGCGGGAGGGGCTAAAAACTGGCAACGTGAAAGGAAAGGAAATAGAGATGACAAGATTTCTATTATCCTTATTATATAGTCTTATGCTAATTATAATATTAGTTAGTACCTGCTAATGCTCTGATAGTTCCAGTGCGTGACGGCGTGCAGCGAGGTCCCCGAAGGTCCCCCCACCTCCCCCTCAAACCCTGGCAACAGCGGCATCACCACAAACACCTTGAACTTTTCCTTGTTGCGGTGAGCTCGCATTATACGGTTGAAGAGGGCTTCGCCTATCTGGATTAGAGAAAAGGTTTGGATTCAGGACAGGAATCAAGATAAAGCTGAGTATGGTTAATGACCATTAATTTCAAGGCAAAAGTGTAAAAAAATGCCCTGGAAAAACCTGGAAAGCCGTAGGACGTCCAATGTTAGACATAGGCCTCCCCATAGATCTTCAGTTGTTTCGGTTGGTAGCAGTGTGCATCCACCGTATTTTTTAGTTGCTTAGGAATAAATAAATGATAAAGAAGTGACATCACAGGACAGTGTTGCCATACATAATCTATGGGGAACCATGTTTTGACAGCTGGATGACAGAAGTGACGTCACTTACGAGTTAGTTCTACGGTCGTTGTAAGAGTTCAGTCGCTAGATTCTAGGTGACTCTATCATGTCTCATCTACACAGATTCTTATAGCAACGCTGGTTCGCTACAGCGTAATAAATGAAGAACTGTTTTTTTAAATATACATAAAGTGTTGTTGTCTGCGAACAGTGATTCTCCTGTCGTTGTAATAGTTCAGCTCCTCGATATCGGCGCTACCTGAATTCACCTGGTCTTTTAAGAGCAAAGCTAAGTCGCGACACGATAGCATTTGTTTATTTATTACATATCATTATATCGGTGATTTACTTGAGTTGCTCTGTGGATGCTCTTCATCTTTAAAACAATGAATCACAGAAGTGTCAATGTCACCACGCGTTAGTTTCTCAGTGGTCGTAATAATTCGGCTACTCGATACTAGGTGGCGCTAACCTTACCTGGTTTCTGACTGCGACGCTGGTTCGCGACAGCGTGATGAAGAACTGATTCTCTATATAGACGTAGTGCTGCGCGCGAGTAATGCAGTCCACATACGCCTCGTGGATGCTTTGTTCAACCACGTCAGGGTCCAAGAATCCGCACGACCAGCTCGATACGCTGCGGAGTACCTAAAGACAAGAATAATTCATGATGTTTTAGGCGACGAATTAAATCACATTGAGTAGCAACGTCAAGTTTCTAATAGTTATTTACGAGGAACCATAACATAAAGCCTTATTTAAACAAGAGTGATAAATGACAAAGTTAGTAGTGTTTAAATTTTTATTTTATCGATCACGAGTTGTGAAATAGATTCTTCAAAACAAAAACGGTCCACCAAAAAATTGTGTGTAGAACATTCCACTTCATTCGAGGTTAAACGAGCAACTTCGTGATTAGATTATAATCTTATATGCAAATTATAGTGTTTAGTTTTGTAACTAAGGGACCCCATACATCCCTGTATTATTATTATTTTGTTGTAATTATTTTATTTTGAAAAAAAAAAAAAGACTGCCAAGTTTCTTGCGGCGCATTCTTCTTAAAATGTGCCCATTGCGGCCTATTTACTAAATAAATGATTTGATTTGATTTGATAGAAGAATATCGAAAAGAAATATGGAATTTTATTGCCTCGAATTAACTTATAAATACATCATGATATTTGTCGCACCGTGTCAAGAAGGCAATAAAAAGCCCACTGAGTGTAATCTGTGGTATGGGGTTTCTAAACAGTAACCTAAAACCTAGTAGTGTACAAATTATCATTCATAAACAAGGGTTAACGATTTAATTTAATTATTAAGCCTAGAACGTGCAAGCAGGGTTAAAATCTTCGTTTTGAGTATTTACCTGACATGACACGTTGTGGATATCAACATTTAAGTATTTTTCGAGGTCTTGCAGCGGTTTTATCTCTCCGTACGTCTTTGGCAGTAGATACGGGTAGTTTATGTTTTGTCTGAAAAAAAAAGGCAATAATGACTACACAGCTTAACAAGTACCAAATAGTACCAATACTAGGATACATTAATTAGTATTTAACTACTTTATGAAACGCAAATAATGTTCGATATCTTTGCTGTGTACTTTTGTTCCCAAATATGTTATTAAAATATATATTAGCTTTAGTCGCGAATTTGTTGTCATGATAGTCCTTCCTCAGAGCACAACTTTGATATTCAAGGAGTATATCTGCCACAGCGGAGCGTGCAAAAATATCTGACACATCCTACAGGTCCTACAAATAAAGTCATATTTGTGCACGTTTTGTTGTGTCTATTCGTGCTGGCGACTGTATGTACATATATCTGCTTGAATACCTGTCAGATTCATGTTTCTAGCTCCAGTGGTTTAATCTGATCATCAGGGGTCGGACAAAAAGTGCCGATGACGTCAAACCACTTATAGGATGATTTCAAATAGTATTTTTGATTTTCATAAACAATTATCACATCATTTATCAATCTCTTTATTAAACGATATGAAATTTATTGTATTCACTGAATTTCATTGATTTATTTACGATTATTTTGTTACTTCATTAATGCTACTTTGTTACTATACGTCACACGGAAGTTTAAATAAAAACATCATCTTGTGTGCAAGATTACGCCATTTTTACGTCATCCGCACTTTTTGTCCGACCCCTGCTGATCATTGTCTGTTAATCAGCTAGTCAGTAACTACTTTTTCATTTATATAGATAGGTGCAACCGGTGGATGCAAGTGGCGAGTGATCGTTCATTGTGGCGTTCTAAGGGGGAGGCTTTTGTTCAACATTGGTCGTCTTCCGGCTGATGTTGAGATATAGGTGGTACTTACCGAGCCTTCTCCAACTTGATGGCGTTCCACCTCTGTATGAAGTGTCTGGCGACGTCTCTCGCCGCCGCCCCCTGCACCACCACGCCGATATCGTGCCAGGGCATTCTGGGCGTCGAGTTGCGATCCACAAGGTCTGCCGAATGCATAATCTTGGTATTTTGAAGCTACTTTATGAAGGTACACAGCAATAAATCTTTTCTAACATGTTGTGTATCGATATTGAATGTCGGAAGTCGATAAGTGAGAAGTCACTAACGGTTAGAAATAATGCGTCCGAAGAAATAACCTAATGGTGACACAACTGCATAGGAAAATAAAAAAGTGGGGAAAAACGCAAATGGAAGTAAAAATATTGGGAAACAAAAATTTTGGGTAGCTAATCTATACACTCCAATATTTTCAGCTTGGTTCTCCGCTTAATGCAAATTTGGTGTTCAGTCACCAGTCTAAATAGATGAACGTTAACAGTCGAAGGGTTAAATTAAGATCTGTTAAAACATCTAAAATAAAATAAAAAATAATCACGTGGCACTCACCAACAAAAGGCAGATCCAAACTGTTGAAATCCTTAACAATAAAATTTGTATAATCCTTCCCGATCCACAGCTTCGAATTCCCTTCAATACCTTCCAACTTATCTTTAGTACTCTCAGTGATCACCCTTCCTTCAACAACTTGCGCTAAAGGAGTAGGCTTACTAACACTCCTAGATCTACTAACAACTCCTTTAGTAGTCAAAGCATCAGTTAGTAATACTTGGTCGTTTGAAAGCGCGTATTTCTCAGCTTTTTTTCTTTCTGAATCATCAAATTTCTGCTCGTTGCGTTCTTCTTCGTAAGGGGGGTAGACAATGCTTAGTATGTCTTTACTGCGTTCTGTGATTTTGTTAAGTACGTTTCTCTTTTCTACGGGGCTGTCTTTGTCTGTATGTGTGCTTGGACCTATGAGAAGTTGGTCGCCGGGTTCTAACTGGGGTAGGTCGAGTTTTGGGTCGTTTGGTTCGGTTGTTTCTGGGGTCGGTTGCGCAACAGTTTCGATTTGAATTGTACTGAAAATGTAAATAATATAAATAACTAGCGACCCGCCTCGCAAGCGCTGAGCTGCAAGTTTAAAAAAAGGTGAAAATCCTAAGAAAGTCTATATCAAAGGCGGCAACTTAAAAATTTCACATCAATTTCAACTTAAAACGAAAGAGAAATAAACATTGTTATTATTATTAAGATTACTCAAACACGTCCGCTTACTGGTAATGACTCTTTACAATTATTTGCGATTACCGCCGTAATTCAACCCACATACATGACAGGTCCTTTAAAAATAATATAGAAAATTCAGTTCTGTACACACCCTATCACATACAAGAATCTGTTTAAGTTTTTGTCCCACACATAAGCGTAACTTACTCATTGGGCCCTATAACGATGTCCTTCGAATACTTGGCGAGCTCAATGTTAGCCTCTAACCCGTTTGCGAGCGGAAAGTAAATGCCGCCCCCTCCAGGAGAACTGGAGGTTTTCTTCTTGGTCCTTATGGAGTTGGTCGGCTGGGATATGTTGCCGAGGTCTGTCAGCCTGGAAACAGTAGACAGTTTAGAAAAAATATCGATATTGAATCTTCAAATTTAAATTGTACTTAACTTTCATGATTATCACTAAAAACTAATTAGTAAACCCGGAACATCACGCTAACAAGGAAAGCAAAGCAATGTGGCCGAAACGTCTACGTACTTATTATTCGTTGTTAGCGTAATAAATCCCGGGTGTGGTAATTTGTTATGAGTATGAGATTCATATTTGTTATCAGTGGAAGACTTGAGTGGAAGATACTCTACCAACAAGTGTTAAGTCTGTTGAAGAAGAACTTAATGTTTAAAACTTTTGTGATTCTCTAAAAGGCATTAGTTGGATGGAAAGGAACACTAATGAAGAAGTCTTGAGAGTGGTTAAAGAACGGAGAACAATCCTGAATACTATAGATGCCAGATGCGGGAAAATGATCGGACATTTGATACGACACGACGGCTTCTTCAAAGCAATTCTGGAAGGAGAGAACGAGAAGAAGAGAGGAAGAGGTCGACGTAGCTAGACGCAGCTATATTGATCAGTTAAGGGAGAAAGTTGGCGTTACGTCGTATCAAGAGGTCAAGAGGATGGCTCAAAGGGGGGGATGAGTGGAAGATACTCTACCGACAAGTAACTCTTAAGTTAAAGAAGAGAAGATTATCACTCATAATTAAATATCACAAACGGGATTTGCCACGCAAAAGTCACACGTGCGACTACGCTACTACGACGTTATTACGTGATAAGTCCCTTTTATGGTACATACTTAATTATGAGGATTTTTTTATCAGAACTGACCTGTGTTTATGGTCATCCCAGCGGCCGTAGCACAGGTCGATGCCCCCGAGGAAGGCGACGCTCTGGTCGACGCAGACGATCTTCTCGTGGTGCGCCCAGAACAGTATGCCCCCGCGCGCGTGGTCTGGGTGACGGAAAACCTACGTTACGGATGACGGGTTAAGGCTCCTCCGAGTATCGGGCCGGCGTGGCCAATCGGAATGACGCTATCACAGGTGAAGTAAGTATATAAAGGGTAAATATATCATTTATATAAAGATACCGCGGATCGGTAGGGCGACCACCAACGAGGTGGACGTATGACTTGGTTAAAGTCGCGGGTTCACGGTGGATGCAAGCCGCTTACATCTGAGACAACTGGAGGTCTATGTCCAACAGTGAACGTCCTACGGCTGATACAATGATCATGATGATGAAAATCAGCACTTTAAATTTCCGAAATTTAATTCCGAAAAAAAAAACTGTTTAAAATTTAATTAATAGTGTGGTAGTGTGGTTTCTTTCTAAAATGCTTCTCTTTGCAGAAGGTATGACGCTACTGAATGATTTTATTCTCAGGGTTTATAACTATCTGTATACTAAATTTCACTACGATCGGTAGAGTACTTTAAGCGCGAAAGCGTAACAAACAAACAGACATACTTTCGCGTTTATATTATCAGTAAGGAGTTGTATTGTTCATAATCACAGTTTTAAAAAAAAAAACTGAGCAATCATACATGATCAAGTTCTACACCGAAATTATTGTCATAACAAAAAACGTCGAAAAAAACACTACATTAATATTGAATTCACTTAATCAACAGGAGAGATAACTATATTTATGATGTCAATTGTCCTGCCGTGTCACCAAGTAACATAGTTTTAGTGCTAGTTTTATTCTTAGTTATTAGGTGGTACTTATGGAGCCAAAATAAACCTTTTTCTTTCTTTCTATTTTTTACTTATGTACAATAACATCCTTCCATTGAGCCATCGCTGACTCTTTGCGGAGGAGCCTTGAAACCCATAGGCATTTGACTCTAACGTACTCGGAATTATAATAATAGCTCTTTTATATTTGAAAAAACAAAATACAACCGATACAGGTCGATTCATAAGAGCTGGCACGAATTAATTGAATGAGTGAATAAAAGTATCTGTGTGTTACCTATTTGAATACACTTCACACAAATGTGAAAATGTCTTGCACCAGTTATTTTCCTACAAAAATATCTAAGTGACATTACTTTCGTTCAATCCATTCTTAACAGCTTTTGTGAATCAATCTGTAGGTACTTAATATTCCTTACTATAGATTTATGTTCAAGCCTCTTACCTTAATGTTTTCGCTAGTCAGTCTGCTCTTGCTATAGAAACTGTTGATACCCAGCGCCATTTCGACTTCCTTGTACAGCAGTATGAAGATCTTGACGCCTTGCGCCTGAAAAATATTCATATATACGTACATTGATCAGCGTATCCACGCTGTAAATTATATCGGTCCCATGCCAAAGTCATCACACAAAGGTTAAGATGCACACAGTAATTTTCATCAGATCGTACAGACGAATGCCGTCTAATTTCAATAAGTATTTGCGGAAATAATATATTACCAATATTAAGGCTAAATATTCAGTTTCTGTCCACTGTAGGAGTCTATAATCTAGTTTCATCACGTGATCCTAGCATACAGGTGGACTACCTAGACGAATGTTCACAAATGCCGAACATAATCAATACAAAAGGTAAGGGGTAAATTTAGTTTCATCTCCCTTGCTACGGAGATAATTAGGTACAAAAGCATGGGGTCTATTATTTATGAGTAGGTAAATTTAGTTTCATCTCCCTTGCTACGTCTTAGCTATCGTAAGGTCGCGGGTGAGCAAGGAAATTATTTTAGTTCATTGATATGGACCTCCGCAAAGTAACGCCTGATTCAATAAATTATTTAACATCAATACAATACAAGCACCAATGCAAGAAAGACTTTATTGTCCATTATAGAATAATTAATGGCAGGTAAGCAATTGGCGAAGTCCTCGAGTGGCGATCACGAACCGGAAGACGAAGCGTTGGCAGGCCTCCCACTGACGATTGACGACATTGTGAGTTGCGGAAAACCGATGAATGCAAGTGGCGAGTTGTCGTTCATTGGGAAGGCTTTTGTTCAGCAGCGGACGTCTTCCGGCTGATGATGATGATTATGAAGCAAATGACGCAGTGACGTATCGCGCGGCGCCTTTTGAAACCACACTTATCCAAACAAACACTTGTAACAAGTTCAAAACCTACCGCTTTCCGTTTAAGTATGGTATCCAGCCTCCAGTAATTTCCATTGAGCGCTGGCCGCTTCATATAAATCTCGGGGCTGAGCCACCAATCAGCTATGAAGATCTCTTCCTTGGCCAGTTCCATGGCCTCCGCGACAGCTGACAGGTAAGGCGAGCCGTCGACGAACGTGCCCACCGGGGTGGAGGGGCGGGGCGGCGCGAATGAGTGGTGCACGTTTGGGTGGGTGAATTCACGGGCTGGAAAATAAGTATGTCTTCGGATGCAACACCTCGCAGTTATAACATGGAGGGAAAGTATCTTAAATATTGTACATAGAGATATAGGTTCATTTTGATTTTAAAAACAATTTTAACTGCATTCAAAGATGTTTGAAAAATTGCCTGTCTGACTGAACCGGGAATCGAACCCGCCAAATGGTAAAAGAACACACACCTAATTTTACGACACAGATCAAAAGGCTCAATCGGAAGCATTTTTTTAAGTAACATACCATCTTAAATAAAAGGAACACCTTGATACACTTTCATCTTCATACTCTCTCTTCTTCTTGTATCCGGAATATAATATAAGAGGGGAAAACGAGCATGCGGGTCACCTGATGGGAAGCAATCACCGCCGCCCATAGACACCTGTCAACACGAGGGGTATTACAGGTGCATTGATTTGAAATCAGGTTTAAACAACACCATAACATTTTTCGTTAAGGTAAACATTGTTAAGCTACTAATTCGTACAAGGCCCGCGTGGGAAAAACTGTCCAGCTCTCTCAATCTGAGATAAAGCCTGTGCCCAGCAGAGGAACGTTTATAGGTCGGAGATGAGGTTAGCGCAGCTTTAGTGGAAACAGGATAGGTAAACGAAGCCTTTCTGTTGATTCACACATTTCTCGTAACGCATCTTGACACACCACCGGAAGACGCCATTTTGGCTCCGGAACCCTAAAAAGGGAAACAATTTTAATCTAAATGCCTTAGTCAGAATGACCTGAAATACAGTCATCTAAAATACAGTAGGTGGTATTTAAAACCCCCCCACCAGGTGGACTGACGACATCGTGAGAAATGCGTGCAACCGGTGAATGCGTGGCGAGTTATCGTTCATTGTGGCGTTCTAAGGGGGAGGCCTTTGTTCACCAGTGGACGTCTTCTGGCTAATGATGATGATGATGATGATCCTCACACATCTGGTGGAAACCCTAAAACAAAACAAAACTCACCGCTCTGATTAGAAACAGTCTTGAGGTACTGCATCCATTCCTTGCTCTTCCGTTTGGTCCAGCACTTGATCACCATCTGCCGACTGTGGTTCAGTATTTGCAGCCCGTGGTTCAGACCGGTGGCGTACATGCCACTTGATACTTCAAAGCTGTGGATGAATGAATGATATACAGGTGTTCTAGAAATCGATGATGATCTGGAGACAGCTGATAGGATTGCCAAATCAGAAAATTGATAAATTTTAGGTGTAGTAAAAATGGCTTGGTTTTTAATATAATGCCATTTAAATTTTCTTGCCTTAGTTTGGTTTTTGACGCCATAGTTCCTAATGTAAGTTTGAAAATCTAGTTTTTGACAAATATTCTCGTTTTCGTATATTTAATGTTGCTTAGCCGAAAAATGACATAAGATCCATATGTTAGATTTTTTCAGCTGCATCTCATGCAGGTGCAAATAAAAAAACTGCATTAGGTATGGTGGTATAATGCATTAAAAATAGTCCATTTAATTATTTGAAGCGAAGCGGTCGAATGTAGCGTCTATAATATTTATTTATTGTGATATTTTCCTTACTTTCGCACTGAACTAGAAGCGAGGTACTGGTGCGCAGTGCTGGCTGATCAACTAACAAAAAATGGTAAGCAACGTGTATTATTCAATGGGAAACTAACTGACAGATTAAGAGTGCAGTGATTGCTTTTTGCATGTAAATATTTTAATGTCATTGTTGAATATGGTTTTGTTAAAACATAGAGTTATATGAAAACTTGTTATTTAATTAACAATGTAGTGATATGAATTCACAAAGTAATGAATATTATTATTATTCCTTCTTTATTTCATTATTCAGTTTTAGCACATGTTGTCAAACTATACTCACATTTTTCATGTGCTGCATGGAATAAAATAAATAAATATTAATAGAAAAATCTATATTGCAAATAAGCGGATTACTAATGTGTGGGTAAAAAACTTTTCCCAAAGTATCACGTCCCAAAATATCAAAATAAAACTGGACAATGTAAAATTATGCCAAATGATAATTTGAACCAACTGAATAAAATGCGAAATGTTAACATGAATAAATGAAACTACTAAGTTTTTTGGGAAGTGAAATTTGGCGAAAACTATTTTGCCGAAACGGCAGTACACCCAAATAAGCATTATAGTGCTTTAAACCTTTCGGCGTTTTGCTGATACAAGTTCATAAATTTTGAGAACTTCGCCCAGTGCCTTGAACGCTTACTATGAACTTGCATCGTGCGTTTAGTACTGAATAAAGGCAAAATTAAGGCTAAAAAAAAGCGAACCCTTATATGCGTTTCAGAACTTTCAGGTAGGTACCATCAACCAAATAAATGGTCTATCAATTTTTAAACAAGTTCCTATTAAATGAACGTGTCGCTAAAGTCGAACTTTCAAGTTGACAGACACGTCTATTGGCATTATTGTTTTATGACATGCAAACGATTAACAACTTTAGGGTGGTACACCACATATTTGGCTGATGGTACATACCTAGTAGAACCAATATATCATATATTTAGTTAGAGCATACTAAGTACTGCGAGTCGCGGTGACCAGCATCTGAACGCCGTTCTAAAGCTTATTGCTTACTCACCCCTGATCAAACAGCATGACCGCCTTGATAATGCCGTCACTCGGTCGTATGTACCCGAAGAACGTGTCTTTCACGAACAGCCAGCGTTCCTGCCACTTGGCGCAGACCAGACCGGTGCAGAAGTAGTTACACCTGCAAAAATTCATCATCATCATCATCAGCCGTAGGACGTCCTGGACATAAGCCTCCCCCAAAGACCTCCAGTTGCTTCGGTTGGAAGCGGCTTGCATCCGCCGTGAACCTGTGAACCTGCGGCTTTGACCATAGACCTTATATGCAATAATAAACCGTTTAAATACGGTATTTGTCTATTTTTTATTCTATTTACTAAATATATTTTTTTTTATTCGACTGGATGGAAAACGAGCAAGTGGGTCTCCTGATGGTAAGAGATTACCACCGCCTGTACACATCTGCAATACCAGGGGTATTGCAGATGCGTTGCCAACCTAGAGGCCTAAGATGGGATAACTCAAGTGCCAGTAATTTCACCGGCTGTCTTACTCTCCACGCCGAAACACAACAGTTTTTTTTTATTCGACTGGATGGAAAACGAGCAAGTGGGTCTCCTGATGGCAAGAGATCAGCACCGCCCATAAACATCTGCAACACCAGGGGTTAGTCGCGTGCTCCTGAGAGGAAGGGCTACGAAATAGCCCGAAACATGTCGAGCTAAACTCGGTTTAAGACGTGAGTTATCCGTAATAATATCATTTAATATGAGTGAGTCTCACGGTAGTTTCATATCTTTAAATTGTTGCCGCAGATTAGTACGGAACCATATACTGCGCGTGACCCGACATGCACTTGGCAGATTTTTGATAAATTTTTTGACGGCTAAGAATTAAAGAGAAAGGCATATAGTATAAACTTCCTGCTATTATTCTCAAATGCATACATAATAAATTAATAATTGGTGAAAATCTTACGACGGAAACAATTAAACAAATGTATTAATTTCTTTGTTTACTATCTTTTGAGTGACAGCACTTCCTCATTTATTATGTAAGAGAGAGAAAACGAGTAAGCGGGTCACCGGATGGGAAAATCACCGCCGCCCTTAGATACCTGCAACACGAGGGTATCACAGGTGCGTTGTCGGTCCTTTGAGGGATTGCTCGTTAGTTCGGCTTTACAATTCTAAGTATGACTGTGCGGTTTAAACGTTCCTTTCTACCTCGCACGTGTAAAAGATGGAATGGACTCACTGCTGGGGTGTTTCTATCTAAATATGATTTGGGTACCTTGAAAAGGCAAGTGTATCGCCTATTGCAAAGCCGGAAATACACCCGCAGTCCTAATAATGCTGCAGGTGTCCTTGGGCGGCGGTAATCACTTACCATCAGGTGACCCCCCTGCTTGTTTGATAAAAAAAAATCCACTGTACGTGACTGTACTAACAGTATTCACATTGTACTTACTGTTCTGACAATGAAAAATTAGACCTTATGGAAAATGCTAGTTACGCGATATTGCAGTATCACCGATGAAAGGTGATTGTCCATATTTTCGCCTGCCCTGGGAACGTATACGTACATATTCACCGCCTTACAGCCGGCCTGGCAAGGCCTGGTAGACCCAGTCCGTTAGCACCACGCATTCCTTACCCTTGCATCCAAACTCCGATATGAACGAGTTGGATACTTCCAGGAATCATGATGATTTCTAGTTATGATTAAGTGTGTACTTACCGAACACACACCATGTTCCCTAGCAGCCCGAAGCAGTTGCAGCCGGCCTGGCCGGGCCTAGTAGACCCGGTTCGCTTCAGCACCACGCCTTCCTTGCCCTTGCACCCAAACTCCGATATGAATGACAAGTGAGATACCTCCAGGAATTTTACCTAAAAAAAAATGTATGACGGTTAATTTACACCGAGACGCGACGCTGGTTTATTTAGATATTATGTTGATTAGAATAAGTCGAGTATGAGTATTCGTTGACGTATTCGTTCAATGCAAATAGAAATAGTTTATTTCCAAAAATATTAAAAGAAAAGAAAAGAAAAAAAATATATTAACGGTCCCAACAGTACCACCACCAAACAGAAAAACACAATCATTTACATTTTATCTAACCCCCACACTAGGCACGGCCTGTCCCGTGGGGTAAACCAAAAATAATACATTAGCGGCAAATGGCAACCGTGTTTAGGGAACCGAACGAATAAAGAAAAAAGAAAAATATTTAACTAGGTTTAAAAAAAAAAAAAATGCTTTTAATGAAAAGTGTAGTCGTGTCGTGACTATATGAGTTGACTAACTCTCTATCGTTTACCCGCGCTTTCGCTCGCATGAACTATCAGGTTTAGCAGTTGAATTGGAATTCCGAGATTTTACTAAATTTCAACAGAAATCTACCTAGTCTTTAGCTATGTGAAGAACACTGGTGCAAATTTTCATACATGTAGCAAGATTTAAGGGTTGTGATTGGAGGTTTAACATGCATACATCTCGTGAGAATATTCGAATAGAAAGACAAGTACAAAAAAAATGAAGCGAAAGGTTTTATTGAAAATAAAAATATAAAATAATAACGTAGATAATGTAGGAAAGGCTAAAAAATACATTAGGTACCCGTCATTGCACCTCTCTCCTTATCATGTAGGGCATTGATCAGACAGAAAAGAAAATCGACAAAAAAACCAGCCAAACTAACTTACCGTTTCATGGTGATTCCTGTATAAGTTTATGTTTAAAAGATTGTATAAATACTCTTCAAGCTGCTTCATCCTTAGCTGGATACCTTCGTATGTGACCATCACTTCGGGTTTCTTCGGAAATCTGGAGGCACATAAAGCATGGGTTATTTGCAAAGTTGGTTGGTTGGTTTGATACATTCGACGACATAGTCTCTTAACTCGATTTTAGATGAGGGGTTGCAAATTGTCGTACATCGTACTGTAGTCAAAATTATCGTACGTTTGCATCCCTGATAGGCATGATCCTGATCATCGTCCCAGCCCATACCTATACGTCCTGTGCTGGACACAGGCCTCCTTTCAGAATGCGAGGGTTGTAGGCCTTACTTTCCATGCGAGCCCAGTGCAGATTGGGAACTTCACACAGAGCAGTGAATTGCTTCGCAAGTTTGTGCAGGTCTCCAGTAAAGAAATATAATTTCGCACAAGAATTTCGAAAAATACAGTGATGCGAGCCCGGGTTTGAACCACGATCTCTGCTTGAGAGGGTAGGTCAAACCACTTGGCCACCACGGCTTTTTCCTGATCCTGATCATCATATTATTATAATCATTCTGTATGTCACTCACCTAGGCAAAGCCCCCTTTCTTTTCTTCAGCCGCGTGCCCTTCTTCGACTGGCTCCGGGGTAAAGCCTGTAACGCCACTTTTTCCGCCTTCTCCTCATCATTCACCGTATTCTTGAAACTAGCTCTTCTTGACTTATGCGTTTTGCTAGGGAACGGCACGTTGAGGGATGCGCGGTACAGGGCCAGTTGTTGGTGGAGGTATAAGATGTGCTTGTAGCGCTTGCGGACTGTCCATGAGAAGTCGCCGTGTTGGAGGCATATTGTGTATCTGTAAAGAATTGAATTGTAGCCGTTTACACTAATGTTGGTGCACCAGGTGGACTAGACGCGGTTATATACAGAAACTAAGTATTTCACGGGATCGAATCAGAAATGAGGAGATACATAGAAGAACAAGGGTCACCGACATAGCCAAGCGAATTAGCTCGTCGAAGTGGCAATGGGCAGGCCATTTAGCACGGAGGGGACTGCGGATCGGCAAGCACAGCGTAGGATGTCCACCACCGAAATGGACGGATGACCTGGTTAAGCTCGCGGGTTTAAGGTGGATGCAAGCCGCTTCCAACCGAGGCAACTGGAGGTCTATGGGGGAGGCCTATGTCCAACAGTGGACGTGCTACGGCTTATGATGATGATGAAGTGTTTGAAAATAATTCCGATCCGCACTAGCGATCCTTTACTTCAAATAGCGAATCTACTGTCTTAAAAATGTTCTCCTTCTAAGTCGCTACATTCTAGACACAGTGGTCGTGGCCACCGGATGAGAATAGGTTGTGAACCTTCATGACTGGGTACTTTCTTGGGAAAATTGTGCCCTGGTTTCCCATTGCCGCATCACTGAAGTCCGGAGTTCATAATTGCGCGGGTGAGCAAAGTAATTGTTTTTAGTTCATTGATATGAACTTCTGCAAAGTCATATTCAATAAACCCATTAACGTCATGTATACAGAATAGGCAAAACGCTACGTTAGACCAGTGTGCCACTTGCTGATACAATTCTCGGTCGGGCACTCTATGTCATTTAGACAAAAAAGATGAGGATACAAGGCAGTCCCCACCAACGTTCCAGTTCGTCTGACCTTCAATGCCTCACAACACAAGTTAAAAACTGAACTGCGGAAATAACTTTGATTTTATCAGAAACACTATGAACTACAAATTTATTTTCTACTAGCTTTCCACACTACGTGAGGACTGGCACTTGGCAAATTTTTCAAAGAATTGACGATCCATTCGAGAAAAGCTGTACAGTAAGTTATGTGACTACAAGAACTCAAGGCTCAAGATCCTCTGTTTAGTGTATGCATAGAATTATTGCAGTTAATTAAACAATTGACATAACATAACAGCCATGAAGGTAACAAGGAAGGAAATAAGTAATTAAATAAACAACCATATAATTGTGTTTGATTAGCTAAATGTGCAAATAATTGACAACCTATGTTAATTGTATACTATATAAATAAAAGTTTGAAAGTGTGTCTTTATATTTAGACAGTTGAACAAAAAATATGTAGGCATGTGATACTGTCATACGGCACAAAGCAGTCATATTATGATGAATGATGATAGACTTAAGATACAAAAAGCTTGTTTTCTCAAAAATGTCCGTAAAAGTTGACATTATTCTTTACATATCGGAAGGTGAAGTGCATAGTTTATGGTCAGCGAAAAATTAAAAAGTTGAAAAGATTCTGCAATAGTGAATTAGCGCTAGCTCGACAATAATGAATTAGCGCGCCTGCAATTCAGTCACAATTTTTTTAAAAAGTTAAAAAGGCCATGGACACAGTCGTATACAGCCAAGTCTAATGGCCGGTATCAGATATTTTGTTGGAACTCCGGACTTTTTCAATTTGGGTCTGAAACAGCTTGTGGTGTTTTCGGTGGAAAAATACACCTGCAGTTTATTTTTAATAAAAAAAGGCGGGAAAGCATAAGAAAAATATTAGAATAAAATTAAATGTATATATATTTTGAGAAAAAGTGTATTCTATTTCAGAATTATACACCATTTTTGAGAAAGCTTTATATTAGTCTTGGAATAGCAATTGCTAGCTTCGTATTACTTAAATGGACTCGCAAGCTCTTCCGTTTAATATTCATAATCAGCCAGCAATTGCCTACTTCCAGGCCACGACAATAATCTACTATTACTGTAACATATGACTGCGTCATGATGCGCTCCCAAATAAACATTATTATTTGGTAGGGATTTTATGTAAGTATGAGTTAGACATTATTTTGTACCACTACGTGAAATCAAATCGATGAAACTCCACTTGCAAGCACGATACAACGCTACACTGGCAATCGCATCGCATTGTGCAGTGTGGATTGAAATATGAAATTCAAGGTCATTAGTTGGCCGAAAAAACTCTACCCAATCGTAAATAATAAAAGTAACCTTGAATCTTCCTTTGTAGATGTGGACGGAAAAACATAATGTGGCCAATTCATTTCATAAATATGATTGGAAATTCAATTATTTCGTTTATTCCCTACGCAAAAATGGGGTGTTATAAATTTGATGACAATGTCTGTCTGCCTGTCTGTGGTATCGTAATTCCCAAACCGATGGACCTATTTTGATGCGGTTTTATTTACGTGAAAGTAAGTGTCCTTGTGATGGTTCTCAGTTATGTTTGATAAAAATCGGCTCAGCCGTTTTTGAGATATTGAACTTTGAGATAAATAGCAGTGACATGACAATGCGTTTCCAACTTTTTTTGGTTAGGTTATGAAGAAGGGGTTTTAAATTTATTGTTAGTTAGCTAGTTACCAGGGAGCTAATAATAAAACCTAAAAGCGTGTAAATCATTAAAATATTTATTTCATATATGTCACAGCGGCACCGTGATAAAAAGTATGAAACAATATTATTTGCGTAGACTCATATTAAAGTCGCATAAAACCATGTAAATTGTTATTGTAGTGTGTGTTCTTTCTTAAAACAGATAAAGCTCAAAATCCAGTACCTACCAAACTTTGCAGATTTATACAAGTTAGTTATGCATTGACACATTTATGATGTTAGATTACTAAATGGCGTCAATGCTGTAATCTGTTAATTTGGAATATTCCCAAACAAGATATGAACTGAATTAACGTATATCAAACTTGCCGAACGCTGTCGTAAAGTTTTTTATCTACATGCATATCATAACTTCCCTATTATATATTCAGAAACGACTATTAAATGGCCTTTATTAAGAAACCTGGTATCTGCGGGTGCATCTTAATGTTCGCATTAAAGTACAGTGCATCTTAATGTTTACATTAGTATCGGTAATACTTTTTTTAACAATGCATATCTGTACATATTGTAGAAAACTTATGGCATGCATGTAGATAATAATTATTATTATAAATAATACTTTAGTTTTTTATTATCTGTTTTATTTAAGCTTCAAACTAGTTATCAGTAACACTAACTTAAAAATACAGGCCATATCTGAGCATATTATAGAAAACTTATGATATGCATGTAGATTAAGTTATGTATGCGGCTATACATAATTAGGCATTAAAACACTCGTGTGATCTTATTATGAAACTCGCCTTCGGCTCGTTTCATAAAACCACACTCGTACTTTAATGCCTCTCATTATCCACCAGCCACATAAATAACTATTATTGTACGGAGTCAGTGCGCAAGATTGATTCGCACTTGGCCGGGTTTTCAAGGGCTACTGCGAAATTCTAAAATCGAAGTTCGTATCGTACCGTCCCTCTCACTCTCGTATGAAATAATATAAGCTTCAGCGGGACGGCAAGATACGAATTTCACACTTCGTAGTTTAGGGCCAGGGCCGGATTAACCATGTCGGAACCCCAGGCAAACAATTTTCAGGGCTTTTTTCGGCTGTTTCATCAGTTTTTTTTCAAGTTCAAGTTCAATAACCTAACCTAAAGAACCTAACCAACAAAAAGTTGTAAAACTCCCGACTCTGTCACTTCAAAGTTCAATATCTTAAAAACGGCTGAACTGATTTTGATGAAACATGTCTAAAAACAATTGCTAGAAACCGTGCTTCCTAATAAAAAAAACCGCATTCAAATCAGTCCACCCGTATAAGAGCTATGGTGCCACAGACAGACACACATAGCGGTCAAACTCTTTGCATCGGTGGTTAATAAAATCAACTGGTTCTGGCAGTCGAAAAAAAGCAATAATAGATATTGCCATTGAGAATACAACATTTCCAATTAATTTTTCACTGTATGAAACATTTTCGATGCGGGGCCCCAGGCAGTTGCCAATACTCTGCCTAATGGTTAATCCGGTCCTGGACTTTTCTAGGGTTCCGTACACACCCGTCCGTCCCGGTCCGTATTCAACGGGATTCTCTATTACTAAGCTGACGTCCTGCGGTTTTTTTTTAACCGTAACAGTTTGACACCTGTAATTTATAGTGTGTATTCATCATCATATCAGCCGTAGGACGTCCACATTGGTCATAGGCCTTCCCCATAGACCTACAGTTGCTTCGGTTGGAAGCGGCCTGCATCCACCGAGAGCGGCTTTAATCAGATTATCCGTCCTCGTTGGTGGACGTCCTACGCTGGGCTTGCTCGCTTGCAGTGAGTAATAACTAAATAAGACGCCCGCTATAATAGCAAATAATAAATAAGTAATTTGTTGTTATAAACAACATATTTATCGTGATATTTCTAACAATAACCAACATTACTCTTTGCAATGGGGTCAAATAAAAATAAAAAACTCGTTTTTTAGGGTTCCGTAGTCAACTAGGAACCCTTATAGTTTCGCCATGTCTGTCCGCGGGTAAGCTCAGAGACCGTTAGTACTAGAAAGCTGTAATTTGACATAAATATACATATCAGTCACGCCGACAAAGTAGTACAATAAAAAAAGTAAAAAAAAAATTTTAGGGTAGGTACCTCTCATAGACCTAAAGTGGGGGTGTTTTTTTTTTCTCGACTAACCCTATATTGTGGGGTATCGTTAGATAGGTATTTTAAAACCATTGGGGGGTTGCTACGACAATTTCTTATTCAGTGATCTATTTGCGAAATATTCAACTTTAAAGTGCAAATTTTCATTTCCCCCCCGTTTAAAATCTAAACTGTTGGGAGGAAAAATTTGGAAAAATTCAGAATGGTAGTAAATATATCAAATTTACAAGGAAAATTATAGCGGCTACGATTGCTTGAGAATTATTAGTAGTTTAAGAGTAAATATCAGCCTAAGGTATAAAATATACCTAAACTTGGAAGATTTAGTTCAGTACACAATACGAAATCCTTAGAAAAATATTATTTATAAATTCGTAATGGCTACGGAACCCTATTCTGGGCGTGTACAACACGCTCTTGGACGATTTTTTGTATAAAAACAAACAGTAATTAATAATCCTCCTTGGGGCAGTCGGGTAAAAATAATCGCACTTCACTGGTCTTTTATACTATAGTCGAGAATACACAAAACAGGTGATCAATAAAATTACAACTTCTGATTCAATACAATCAAGAAGAGATAAAAAACTACACTAGGTCCTACTTACTCAAAAAAAAAAAACGGCCGACGTGAATGAACGTAACCATTTAGGTATTCAAAGTACAAAGTAATCTAGATTATGCGTGAGTAATGCTTGCGAATAACAAATGACCTCAAACTAATTAATGAATTAAACACTTGCTAATATGTCTGAGTTAAGTGACAGTAATTCCAAACCAGGGGGGTGTACTAGGCCATTCCGCGCCGAGCTACAAGTACTATGGCCCTCCCCAACGTTGACGATCAGTGCGACTCAACGCGTGCGAGTGAACACGAGTTATGCGATAGAAGAGAAGCATAAGTGCACGCTTATGCGCTAAAGACTTTTGTACGGCATGAAGCTTCTGTATGTATGAATTACTTATGGCCAAACTAAGGAATTAAAAGAGGTAAATTGTGTGGTCCAATTACATAGGTCTGATATGACTGAGAAGTGTAACTGAGAAGATAACTGTCATTGTCCGTACTTCATTTGTTTTGAATTCGAAACAATTCGAAACTTAGGTTTCATCCACCTACCCACCGTGTCTCTGTCAACCTCGACACTGGCAGAATCATCAAAAAATTGATGGAGCCACTTTTCCTAAATTTGAATTGAATTGAATGCCTACAAATAAGAACCACTAACTCGAAAATTCAGGTATATCTGTATATATTGTAGAAAACTTATGTTATGCATGTACCTAGATAAAATGATGTATGCGACTGTATAAAATTAGGCATTAAAACACTCGTGAAATCTCATTACAAAACTCGCTATCGGACGTTTTATAAAACCTCACTCGTGTTTTAATGCCTCTCGTTATGTTTCAGTCACATAAATAAATATTAAGAATTTGTATTATTTGTTCGCCATTATTCTACTAACGGCAAACAAATCAGTGAATCTAAAAATATGACTGGCAAATACTCACAAATTAGGGTTAAGTAGATGTGTCGTGGCGCTCCGCTCGTTCTCTTCGATTCTGACCTTTATTTCTACACCCGGTATGAATACTTTTCTGTGCACCGCGTTGAATTTAATCGGTGGGTCATGTATGGCTTTGTATGGCACGGATTTCTCTTGAAAGGCTAGAAAAGGAACATAAAATTTGATTTTGTGGTGACCTATTATGTTTCGAACTGAGCATCGTGGGTTCGAGACCGGGCTTACCCCATCGTGAGATTCGTGCGACATTAAACCTGGAATTTGTTATGAGCTTTTCGGTGAAGGAGCAATATAGGTAGGTGTACTCGTAGAATTGTACCACTTGTAACATTTGTGGCAAATTATTGGGATCTGCACGCACATATATACCTATTAGTAAATGTGCATAGGACAGTAATGGTGAGAGTGAGAGCGTGTAGATGAGGTGATGAGTGATGACAAAGTATGATGGAAAATTATCAACATTCAAATATGGACTTTACTTTATACCTGACTCAATATAAATGAGTCATCTCTTTCATCCTCAGTATACTGCAATACATGGTATAATAATGTAATAGCAATATTGGATTTGATATTTTTCATTATCAGTTGGAAAGTTGAAGAGATTGGAACAATCTCAAGTGTCATGAAATATTTGTAATGTTTTTTGATATAAACTCGACTAAAATAAAACGTCTAGGTAGAGAGTTGTGGTTGTATAGCTCAAACGATTTTGGATTAAATGTGCCATACACCTAAGCGAGATGAATGGATGACTTAGTTAAAGCCGCAGGTTCACAGCAGTGCAATCCGCTTCGAACCGAAGCAACTGGAGGTTTAATAGGCCTATGTTCAACAGGCTTTCATAAATCAGCACAGCTTGGCGGTAAAATCGAATATATTGTACAGTACAACCAGAATGTTAATGGCGCTTGGGATTCGTCAGTTCCTTTGTTTCCTTAAGATTCAAATGAGAAAGAAAGGAAAACCAATCTTTTATTACCTCGAATTCCTAACGACATTAGCTAACTAGTTTGAGTGCAGATGACTGTTCGTGGAAAAACGCCGCTCGGCTTTACCGCGAGAAAGCTTGGGTCGTAGTTCCTATGCAAGCCCAGTGCGCATTGGGACCTTCACATACACTATTGAAAAAGCATATTTATGAAATTATTATTTATTATCTAAAGAGCACAAATGCATAGTTAATCTAACTTTGTAACAATTAAGGGGGAAGTCTTAAGAGGTCACTATTTCTTAGCAAAGGTGCAACATAAGATATTTATTTGCGCAATATTCCTTTATCTTTTTTGATTATTTTTACTGTATAAGTTTTAATATTGTGTTAGGTTCTGATTTGATTTCGTTGAAGCATTTAAAAAAAAAGACGATTCGACAAAATGAGTAATAAAAAGTTAAGAGACAAAACCGGCTTAACTGATGTTACATAACAAAACAAAGCAACTGAAATGGAAGTGGGCCGGACACACTATTAGAGGAGGGGATAAGTGGGGCAAAATTGCAACTCTATGGCACCCTAGAGGCCACAAAGGAAACAGGGGTAGGCAAATTAAAAGGTGGGCCGATGAAATCGAAGACACGGCCAGAAAGATTAAAATCTGGACCAGATTAGTACACAATAAGGAAGAGTGAAAAAAATGGGGGAGGCCTTTGGCACACAGAATATATGGCTAATAAATAACAATAAAATAAAAAAGGCTCTGATTTCAATTTTTAAGTTATTTTTCCTGTATATGAAACTGTAAACCTTTTTTAGGGTTCCGGAGCCAAAATGGCAAAAACGGAACCGTTATAGTTTCGCCATGTCTGTCTGTCTGTCTGTCTGTCCGTCCGCAGCTTTGCTCAGGGACTATCAATGCTAGAAAGCTGTAATTGCACGGATATAAAAGTAAACTATGCCGACAAATGGTACAATTAAAAATTCAAAATAATTTTTTTAGGGGTACCTCCCATAGACGTAAAGTGGGGGTGATTTTTTTTTCTCATCCAGCCCTATAGTGTGGGGTATCGTCGATAGGTCTTTTTAAAACATTTTTTCGATTCAGTGATATGTTTTGCGAATATTCAACTTTAAGTGCAAATTTTCATAAAAATTGAGCGTCCCCCTCCTCTAAAATCTAAACGGTGAGTGAAAATTTGGAAAAAAATCA